>NW_028134546.1:0-77896 GCF_964662115.1 Mustela nivalis | reverse complement strand
AAAGTGGCTGGATGGGAATGAGTTTTTAATAGGAAAAAGAAGGTGCTGTGGAAGAGCCTAATAGCCAAAAAAAGGGTTCTGGGAAGAGAGAAAAGGGTATGGAAGACCCCCAGATAAAGAATAAGAAAACTGTTCCTCTAATTAGATGTTTTATAGACCTATCATAAGAATAGTAAGGTATATCCTTTAAAACAAATAATAAGGAAGTGGAAAGATTGATGAAGAAAATCGGAAAATATAAGCATATAAACACTAGGATGGAATAACTGTTATGCAAGTTGCATTTGACACAAACAGGGAAAATATTCTAGGAAAAATGTTGGAGAAAAAATTGTCATTTTGATATTAAGAATACCATACTCATGTTTAGCTCAATTTTTTTTCCATAAACTCCATTATTAGGATTACTATTTGACACTCCCACAAATCCATTTTTCCTCTTCGATCCTACTTTCACCATTCCATAAAAGGAAGTGTGTGATGATAATCTGAAGAAATGACAGAGAAAAAAAGATGAAATCAACTCATGAAACTCACAATAAAGGTTTTGGACAAAAGCACAGCAGAAATTGGGAAGGATACAGATCCCATGTTAGAGGAAACACTTCACCTTAACCAGTACTGCCAGTAAACACCACATTTTCCATTCCTACTCCTCCACCCTACTGCATGAGGAGAATGGAGAGTATTATCCTAGGAAACCTCCAAGTCATCTCAGAGAAATTTCAATATTCAAAAAATCTATAGCTGACCTGTGGTCTATTTAAAGCCCACTCTTCAAAATAACTGGCGGGGAAAAAAATAAATAAAAAAGAGAAAGAATAACTGGCAGAAAGCTAAATTTAATGTGTCAAGTATATGGGCACAGAAGACGTTATTGCTCAAGTCCTGCCCATTAACCTTTAACCTCCTGGTGTTTAGATAACTTATTCATTAAACCGTCAACTCTCTTTCCAGCAGGATTTGCTTATGAATTTTTAAATGGGGCCAAATCTCCAGATGTCTTCCTCCTCCAACTAAATTCTTACCGTTTCTTTTCTACCAGGACTGCTCACTTCTTGCTTCCCATGTTGAATTCGTTAACATCTGAGAGAGCCCAGCCTGTAGAATTCCGCAACTAAATACGATACCATCCTGGCAGTTTGAGATTCTATAGAAGTATAAAAATATGTGCATGATGTATCATAAGTTCATATTTACTTATTTTTGACTCCATTCTAATAATCCCATGTTTCAAGATACTGAAGTAGAGTAGAACGGTCTCTTAACATCCATCTGTAATTCTCTTTCCTTTTATGTTCAAATCCCCTAACTAGGCTCACACTGAACTTTTCGTAACCTCTAAGAGAAGATCTAAGAGAGAGAACTGTGAAATCAAAGACCAATTACCGGACTCTTATGTGAGTCATTTTGCCTGATGGAGTGACTGTTTATGACTTCATTTTACAGCTTAGTGTCGGACTTTGCCTTTGAGGATTCTGTATAGTGTCTACCACATTTTGACACTTTTTAGATAATATTTGTGATTGCTGTTATCACTATTAGTTTTCTGTGTGTGTGAAACGAATTCTCAGCTTGATGACAGGGCAACGATTTTAGCTGTAACTTTTACCTCTTGGGTTCATGTAAATGGAATATTTAAAGCCAGGTGTGCGCGTGCGCGCACATGTGTGCGTACGTGCGTGTGTGTGTGTATGTGTGTGTGTATCTAGAGTAAGAGTTTAATCTAGGTGTTAACCCTAGGGTCTTGGAAAAGTTCCCATCTGAGTAATTGAATTTTTATGAACTCCCTTCCTTTTGCAGGTATTCATTTAATGCTGTACACCGCGCTGTATTATTTCTAGCTGTTAAGCTGTTACTACATTTCTCCCTGCGGTGACTACATTTCATCAATGAAAACAGCGTTAATGGATAAATGAAATCATTTCATTTTAATCAGTGTGCTTGGGAATCATCCCTTGTTTTAAACCAGAGAGGGGTTGGTGGGGGAGGGGACTATAGCAACTCAGGTAGGAGAAATCAAGACATTTAGCGAATTCTTATTACTTAAAGAACAGTGTTTATTTTATTTCAGTATCACCCTCTAATTGTGTAGATTTTTGTTCTAGAAGATAATGCAAGTTGGTGGTTTCACTTCTTCTTATAGGTGATCCATTTAGGGAGTTTGTGGGAAACAATAGAATGGGCTTAAAAACCGAAATGTAGTGCGAGATAGATACGGCTGTTTGTTTTTTGTCCTCTGAATAATGGCTGGTGACAACACAGATGTTAAACACGAAATATTACAGGGATTAATTCATAGTGCTCTAGTTTGCATCCAAGGTCATGTGCAGTGCAAACAATAAGTTACAGCCAGGCAGTCTGTAGTGGCAATTAAGGACCACCTAGGGTGGGGGTGAACCTGAAGGTGGCTCCAACCCTAGGAGGTCTGCAGTCACTTCAGTGTACCTCCTTGGAATGCCTTCTTGTTCATATAAATTAAACAAAAGTGAATTTTCTCCCCTTTAGGGAACAAACAATCCATGGCTCAAATCCTGCAGCCTAAGCATTTCCTCCTTTAGAACTGCAACTGAATCTCCACTAAACAGCAATTTGCATTTTAATAGTATTAATAACATTCGTGATTTTAACAATCTGAAGCTTTCTGCTTTTTATGGATGTCTTTTGTTGCAATTTTGTCTAATAGTGTGCCCAGGGTAGCAAAACATAACCAATTAAAACATTTGCCAAACAGCAAGGAATCTGGATAGTTTCAGTGCTCCTCAAGTAAACATGGAAATGATTGTATGAAAATAACATTTCTGGCCAGCAAGACTAGGAGGTATACTGGAAATGTAAACTCGGCAATCTCCTTACCTTATATTCTTCATCAAAACTTAATTGTCAGAAAAATTAACACTGGCAATATCATACAGAGTTCCTTGAAGCCTAAAATCCTTGCTCTTTACAGAAAGTATAAATATACTGAAAACTGAATAGTTTTAGTTTAAACCAGGTGTGCTATTTATCTAGGAATACATTTTTAATTCTAATTTTAATTAGATTTCCTTATATATTCTCTTAACACCTTCCATTTTAATTTCAATTAACTCAGTATACCTTTTTATATAATATTAGAGGAACTAACATTCATTGAGCACTTGCTATATGCTAGGCATCAAGTCACAAACGTAACATGATTCATCTCTGTTAATCTTCACAACAGTCCTTATTCTGGGGTCTATTTTTATTTTATTTTGTTATTATTATTATTTTTTAATACAGATGCCAAAACTTACATTATTTGTCCAAAGTCAAAAGTTAGTAAATAATAGAGCAAGGATTCAAAACAAGTTGCCCTGCTTTCAGAGTCCATATCTGACATTGTATTGCTTCCCTTATATGTGGTTTTCTTTTGGGTGGAGGTGGCAATAGGAAGGTGTTGTTTCATTTATTTTTTTAAAGCATTGACTGGACTGTAAAATCCGTGAGGGTAATTGTTTCTATTTACTTCATTCCTTTTCCTCTAAATTGGCATGGTGCCTATACAGAGGAAAGAACTGACAGGTCTTTTTTGAAGGAGTGAATGAGTAAGGGTAGATATGCTTTGTCTAATCAGATCGTCATATGGCTTTTGTTTTCTTGCTTAGCGGGATTTAGGCCTTCTGTGTTTCTGATTCCTAAAGGAAGCATACAGAAGTTCCAGTAATTACTGGTACTCCATCTTCTTGCTAATGTTCATTTTCCTTTATGTTTGTGTGTTTATCCACATGAATAATGTCGTATCCTATATTGCTTTCGAAAAGGAATTTTAGTGATTATACCTTTTGGTAGGGCTCTTGCGTGGATGCGTGCACATGAGTTTGCTGGGAAGGAAACAGGAATCATGAGGAATGATTTTGGATCACTTTAGTGTTGCTATTATGCCAATATGACCTAATTCAGCTGAGGATATTATTTTATAAAGTCATTAGACTATTAGAATGTAATAGTATTCCATGGCAAATGTGAAAAGCTATAAATACACACATAAACACACACGATGGGATAACCAGATGAGTAATAGAGTCAGGATAATTTATCCAAAAAAATGTCAACAAAATTCAGGAAATAGAGGAATGGATGATTAATTGTAAAAAGCAAGGACTTTCCCAAATGGCAGAATAAATTCTTAGAATTGTATAACCTTCAGGAGCCATTCTTCTCAAATTTAAGGATGAGTAACATCTGGAGATCTTGTTAAAACACAAATTCGAGGGTCCATATACCAAAGACTCTGGTTCAGTCCAGGGCTGGAGTTGAGAATTTGCATTTCTAACAAATTCCCAGGTGATGCTGTAAGACTACACTTTAAGTAGCACTGAACCAGAATGTATTAGAGTGACAAGGTGAGAAATCATATCACAGAGGAGTCCTAGTGATGCTTCTGATTCTCTGCCACATGGTGCCTCAACCTCAGTAGATCAAACTAGCGTTAGATGCCAGTCAAGCTGTGTGATACTCTTATATGTCTCTCCTGAAAGGAAATGTGGAAACTTTTTTTTTTTTTTTTAAGAGCATCTCTCCTATTCTTTTGTCCGATTCCAGATTCAAATGCTTATAGTGGCCTCTTGGAATTTGACTCAATCATACTACCATGGTTTTCTCCTGTACCAGTAGCACTATTTTCCTTCTGAACTCCATACTGATACTGATATTGATATTGGTATCTCTGTTTCCTCAGTAATAAGAGAGGGAGAATAAAAGTACTACTCTCATGGGTGTTAATACATGTTAAGCATGAAACAAATGGATTTTATTATTATCTCAGTAAGTGGCTCCTTAATCTATTTATACAGTTCTGTAGTCCTAATGGTTGTTCTTGCTAAACCCTTGACTAAGCCAGCCATGACCCCCTTTTCTATTTTCTATTTTGCCTTTGTAAATTATATTATCAGGCACTTGTGGCAGAAATGAAATTTCATTCCATGATCACTTGTATTTGAGTTGTGAAAATTCTGATTTGGTTCTTCACTAGACCATAATAGTCCAAAGATTCAAATGAAAATGAAAGCAGACAAGAGTGATGGCACTCCATGTTGATTCAGTTTGCATGGGGGAAAAAAGAAAAAAAAAAAAGTGGGGAGGGAAAGGAACCTGGTTTCTATCATTTTCTTAGCATAACAACATCATAGCATTTACTTCTTACCATTGATACTACTTATTTATTGAATCCTCCAGGCGACAGGAAGCACTCTGAGGGAGGGAAACTGTGATTTCTCTATCACTGTATCTCTAGTGCAGAGCACAGAATAGAGAAATTATAGGAGCTAAAACTCTGTTTACCGAATCAAACCAAACTCTCTCCTTGAAAGTCAACTTGTATTCTAGTACTTCTTTTGGGATGGAATTTGAGCAGCCCCCAAATTTCAAGTAAAGACTTGGTGGACAAGAAAGAATAAATTCTCTTTAAGGTCCAAATTCCCATGTTTTACGTGAAAATGTGAATGACATATTGCTTTAAAAAATATGGAGCTGGGGAACCTGGGTGGCTCAGTGGGTTAAGCCTGTGCCTTCGGCTCGGGTCATGATCCCAGGGTCCTGAGATCGAGCCCCACATCAGGCTCTCTGCTCTGAGAGGAGCCTGCTTCCTCCTCTCTCTCTCCTGCCTCTCTGCCTACTTGTGAGCTCTATCAAATAAATAAATAAAATCTTAAAAAAATATATACAGAACTATTTATAATACTTATTATTAAGAATGTGAAAGTCAAAAATAATTTTGTTACCCATTCAGCTTTTGACACAAGCTTTCCTTTTTCTATTTCTTTTTAAAAGATTTTATTTATGTATTTGACAGAGAGAGACAGAGTGAGAGAGGGAACACAAGCAGGGGGAGTGGGAGAGGGAGAAGCAGGCTTCTCACAGAGCAGGGAGCACAATGCAGGGCTCTATCCCAGGACCCTGGGATCATGACCTGAGCCAAAGGCAGAGGCTTAACAACTAAGCCACCCAGGTGCCCCTCCTTTTTCTATTTTGATCATTGAGATCTGCTTAATGAACTTATGACATACATTTCTTATTGTTACATGAAGTACTAGGCATTCTAAGTTTTACATACTTTACAAATCCAGCCTTTGTTAGCTAGGGAGCTCATTAGCAGTTATTTTTTGTGTGAATAAACTGTCCTGTGAGATACGAGAACTCCTCAATTCACGAGTTCACATTCTTCTAAGAGGTCACTTAACCTTCTAAATCAATTATAGTATATTAACAATTCTGCACTTCTGAGGAGGTTTTTTCTAGTTTTGGAGTAGTCACTGTTTAAAGCATGACCAGAAATGCAGGCTGTATCACCCAGGTCTGTCTGAAAAGGTAGGGTTAAATTAGTTTCAAATGAGATGCAAGGTATCAGGGGAAATACCTCACAGTTATTTTGACTGCTGCAGCATCAATATTCAAAATAATATCTGGAAAGGATAAAAAAAATAACAGTAATGAAATTATTCTTTTTTTATTAAGTTAATGCAATCATTGTGAGAAGTGCAAGATTGACAGTCCAGGCATCTGAAGTATTCTTTTCAAAGAATGGATAGCATATTCATAGCAGATAGCTAAGTTTGCTCTTTCTTTACATTATGTCTTAGGTCTTTTAAGAGTGAAGTGACGAGAAGGGTGCTGATCCAGGGACGGTGTGGTTACATATTAATATGAGTACTCCTGAAATTACTGATAATAATAAATATGGTAAATATTATGGAGATTTAGACCTAGGCATGGGCCAAAAACATTAATACCTGCATTCTGAATTAATCCATCACATTGCCAGAAGATCATAAATGTAAGCCATTTCAACTATAGACTTCTGAACAATATAAAATAAGCCTCAACAATTTCAGTGCTTAGTAGCATAGAGATGGGGGGGGCAGTAGGACAATCTTGATTATATTTATCTAGCAATGTGGGGTGATGAAGGATTTGTATGAAGTTACCAATTCCCTCAGCTACCCAGAATAGCATATTTGACTAGTGTGATTCTAAAATATCTGATGTTGCAATTACACAAAATTTTTTTCTTCTACATCAGAGGATATGATTCATGTAGTAAAACTGTACTTATAAGTGCAATTGAAATATTACTCTCTATTTTTTATAAAAATTTTAATTATGAATTTAAGATAGAGAGAGAAGAGATCACAAGCCGGGGGGGTGCAGAGGGAGAGGGAAAAGCAGACTCCTCACTGAGCAGGGAGCCCTTCATGACATGGTGCTCAATTCCAGGACCCTGAGATCATGACAAAACTGAAGGCAGACGCTTAAGCGACTGAACTACCCAGGCGCCACAGCAATATTATTCTTTTTTTTTTTTTTTGGACAGAGTGAGAGATCACAAGTAGGAAGAGAGAAAGGCAGAGAGAGAGAGGGAAGCAGGCTCCCTGCCGAGAGGGGACCCTGATGTGGGGCTTGATCCCAGGACTCTGGGATCATGACCTGAGCTGAAGGCAGAGGCTTTAACCCACTGAGCCACCCAGGTGCCCCTGCAATATTATTCTTTAAATAAAAATACAAACAGTTAAGACATGGTTATTATTTTTAATGTTATTCTTGGAATATTAAATATTGCATTAGTAAAAACCACCTAAATCTTTTTTTTTTTAAGATTTTATTTATTTGTTTGACAAAGAGAGTTCACAAGTAGGCAGAGAAGAAGGCAGACAGAGAGAGGGAAGCAGGCTCCCTGCTGAGCAGAGAACCTGATGTGGGGCTTGATCCCAGGACCCTGAGATCATGACCTGAGCTGAAGGCAGAGTAAGCTTAACCCACTGAGCCACCCAGGTGCCCCAAAACCACCTTAATCTTACAAAAGCACACCATACCTGACACTGTTTTGTCAGCCATATGTTTAAAGTCAGTTGGTATTCTACCTGAGATTTTATTAACTTTGAGCATTGCTATTTAATTATTTGTTTTCAATTTTTAACATTGGCAGAGTAGTGTGGAGTGATTTGGAGAGTGCTTAAGAAATATTAATTGTGAATTCACATCCCAACACCAAATGTTGCCATTTTTACTTGAAATTGTGACTTTATATTGTTTTATATTGCTATATCAAGTAATTTTAGTTTATATTCTAAACAAAATGGAAAACAAGAACCTTGGCCCTTTAAAAATGTATCTAGAGATAGGGACTCCATATATAGCTGTAGTGACCAGGTCGGAGAAACAGGCTCAAGCCGTAAATCTGTTTCTTTGCAAGGGGAAAAACGACTGCATTATACTTTATACTTGTGTTACTGTGAAAATTTATGCTCTATACTACCTTTATGGGTTATGTGATTGTAAAGTCAATCAGGAGATAAAGCAATAACTCGGGGTATTTCTTTCTGGAAAAGAAATCATTCTCTCTGTTGCTTTCTGAAATTTTTTTCCCCCATAATGAAACTTTCTCTTGGACTTTTTATTGGACAATCAAGGTACCCATAATTCCTTTATATATTTTCTCACCTATAGTTCTCAGTTTCTAGCACAAGGAAGGTTCAAAACCTGCATGAGTATGATAGCCTTCTAAGAAAGCACCAGTGTGGTAAAAGTCTGGTGTCTGTTTGAATTGGTTGGTGTCAGTGCTCAATTAGCTGTGAAGTATTTTGAAAACTATCTTTGTACTGTAACCATGGGGATTCCTAGATAGAACAAGGAAGCCATAGCATTGTTCTTGCTAAGGAGTACTATGCTAAAGAAAAAAAAAATAGTTCTTATCCTTAAGAATAACTTACACAGCTCTAGAATTGACATGAAACAGGGTGACAGTAATTAGTGCTCCAGCAAAGCCTGAATTCTGCTATGTGTTAATCTATATCACACACAAAATCTGTAGTGTCTCTCCAGGGCAAAGCTGACAAGGAACCTAAAGACAAAGAACTTGGAAAATAGACATATCCTCTCATTTTTCCTATTGGCCAAAAACCATTGCGTTGGTGACAGATTCAGCACATAATTCCATCACCAGCATACCGTTTTTGTTATAAAAAATGAGTCGAGAAGGACTGACAATTAACTGAAAACTTCCCAATGGCTGGAAATTCTTGAATATATACATTTGGTATGAAGTCTATCAAAGGCAAAATTTGTATAATAAAATTGTGATTCTTCATCCAAAAGCTCTTCTCAGTTAGCCTTTTTAAATTCCAAGAAATTAAGAACTTGTTAAAATATTTAGCTTTCTATAAAATGTTTGTATCCATTTTTGCTTGTCAAAGTGTTTTAAAGCAGTAGATAAGCTCAATAGTGTTCAAAACGTAACATATTAAATAATGTATTATGTAAATTCATGAGTAAAATGAGCATTTTTCTTTATGATTATAAAGATTATTGGAGGTAATAATATTGATATTGTGTTTGTCATTGAGAAGGAAATGATAATAATCCATGCTCAGAAACATATAATGCAAGTTTCTATTGTCTCAGATAATTATTAGTTAGACATTATCAAATGAAGATGAAAATATTATTTCTCTTGCCGTTTTTTCAATAGTGTCTTGAATACAGTAACCATGGTTTGGGGGTGGAATAAGGGCTAAATAATTTTCTGGAACTCTAATCATCGTTCTGCCACTCTTAATTTGTTAATCTCTTAATATTTTAGCTTCTTTGTTGACCAAGTAGGAATAAAACAAAAATACTATGCACATAGTGACAAGTAAATTAATTATTTATTATTTAGAAAGAGCTTTGATTTATTATGAATCCCTTAGGTATTAGGATTTATTATTAAAATGTCATTCACTAAATTAATGCAAGAGATAAATGTCGAGTCACAATGGGCTTAATACTAAACTATTTCTTCAACATGAAAGAACATGTTTCTCTATTATTTTGATCAAAGTTTTCTTTTAATAATGGTCTCTTTTATTTATTCTTGTCTCATTTGAGCTTTGAAATAAAGGAATCTATTTTTAAAACTGCCAATTTCTCAACTGGAATTATATTATTTTTCAAGTGAAAAAATGATATTTTTCACATATAGACATAATAATTAACAAACAATCTTAGCACTTACTTTGCCAATATGATAGCTAAGAGCCAAAGTTCCTTAAATCAGAATGAGTCTTCCCAACCCATGTTCTCTGATGGTGATTAAAGAGTAGAATTTTTAGAAGCAGATGGATCACAGAAAGAAATATCAAAAGCCAAGGTTGATGTCAAATCAATGCCTAGGTTTAGTTGATTTTTGCTATATTTGGATTCAACATTGATCTGATCTAGAAAGTGCTGAGCTCACTATGAGCTCCTAACAATGTGCTTTTTGTGTAGTGGTTTGGCAATAAAATAGAACACACACACAAAAAATGCAAAATAAAATACCAGCAAATAAATACAAATAAAAAAGTACCTTCTTCAGCATTTAAAAAGACAGCAGGAAAATCACTTTTTTTTTCTGTTACCTGTGTATAGTGCTTAGCCGTGAACACTAGTTAATATTTGCCTTCTTTATTTCAGAGACCGATATCAAGATACATAAAAATTGAAGGTCATGTTTTTCCAAAGTGCAACACTGATCTACTCTTTAGACCAACATTGTAGCTGCCCATTTATGACTTATTATTGCTCTGAGCTATGTACTGCTGTCTTCCAGTGCTATATTTCTTGAAAATTTGACATAGAAATCTGTGACACAAACTGTCAGCTTGGTGTGGAAAAAATCTCAAGTTCTCTCATTAATATTAAACTTCCGAGGGAAAAATGTGTTGCTGAAACAAGCATTTCTTTTAAGGATGAAGGGATTCATATATTACTATTGACATGATAATTGAAATCATATTCAGCAAAATGAATGATGAAGAAATTTTGCCCATGCATTCTAAAAGAAGGGACAAAGATGGATCAGAAGAAAAAAAAAGTGTGTTATCACAAAATATGCAAGGACTCAGACATCCTTATCAAAATGATGAAACAATGAAAAGGAAAGTTATTGTGACCATCTATTACTGTTTCTAATGAGCATCAAAGAGATTGTGATAAAAAAAATTATTGTCAGTCATTGCAACAGAGTATAGCTGAATGGTTACATCTTTTTTATGACAATGCAGGCAAGTATAATTTAGATATAAATCATATCTCTTGTCCCCATGTTATAATGGACTTCCATTATACTTTACACAGATTTCAGGGATGGGAAAAGACGTAAAGTCAGACCCTCGTTTCTGCTCTCCCTTCTCAAGACTTCTCCCTTAGGCACAGTTCCTGGGGACTTCCCAGGACACTAAAAATTGTGGAGAGTGTAAGATCTGCTCTTGGGAGCTAAAGAGATATGAAACTCCTCTTTCTGCCTCCTTTTTTTTTTCCCCCCATGTAACAGAAAAACGAGAGGCAATTTTCATTTCTCTTTACACCTCAACTCCAAGATTTTCCTTTGAAGTCAAATATTGGTGTAGGTTTTGTTTTTGTTTTAATGCACCATATTTTTTCCCCCCTTCTTCTTCTTCTTTTTCCCCTTAGATATATCCTGTTTGTTCGAAGTAAGAGTTTTATTTTGGAAAAAAAAAATCATTTGAGTAGAAAATAAAATGAAACCTTAGTTTTGTTAGACAACTGAATGAAGGATTTAAACTTTCCTGTGTTACCATAGATCATTGTTGCTATAAAAATAAAATCATGTGAGAGTCAAGGCAAGCTTCTCTTTCAAAATTAACCCATTTACTAGTAATTGTCATTTAAAATCACTTTAGTTACCAAAACATATTAATGCATATTGCTGTCTATCATCATAATAACAATGCATTAAGAAAGATATTTTGTTATCATTTTTAAGATAAGAAAATTGAAGTTTCTGAGACATATGTTAACTTGCTTAGTTTCATGCACCTATAGAAAGCAGAGCTGTATGTCTTAAACATAGGATTTCTGATTTAAATCCTGGATTCTATCTACTCTATCACATAATCTCAGCTGATTTTTTAAAAAAATATTTTATTTATTTATTTGCCAGAGAGACAGAGAGAATGAGAGTACAAAGAGGCGGAATGGCAGGCATAGGGAGAAGCAGGCTCCACACTGAGCAAGGAGCTTCATGTGGGACTTGATCCCAGAACCCTGGGATCATGACCTGAGCCAAAGGCAGACACTTAACCAACTGAGCCCCCCAGATGTCCCTAAACTGATTCTTTTTATGTCTTAGTAGATTTTCTAAATTACCAAGTTAGACAAGAATTAAAGTTGTAATGATTGCCAATAATTTTATATTGTGGTGATTGTTAATAATTTTATATATATACATATACATAAATATATATATGTGTGTGTATGTATATATGCATACACACAAACACACATATGTCACACACACACACATATCTGGGGTGCTTATTAAGAATGATAATCCTGGCTGTAACTCCTCAAAGATTATGATTCATCTAAGTGAAATTCTATAATCTGAGTTTTAATAAAAGACTATATTTTGGAAAAACCCTGTTGTAGAATACTGTTTGATAACTTAACGTCATGGTTCTATACCCTATTTCTTGAATCATGGAGCATGTTTTTTCCTCTCCTTTTATTTCCTTTCTCTTGTTCTTTTTTTCTCTTTTGTCTCCCCCTTTTTTGATATTCATTAAATTGATGTTCTTTGATTATACTCCCTCTCTTAACTATTAAGAAAATGATTTTGATCTTACAGGTGCATAAAACAAATGTATGTTATGTCCTAGATTCTTTAAGCAGTTAACTATTTTATGGATTAATTACTTAGTTCCTAAGTGAAAATGAATATAAGTATTTTGGAATAATGAGTAGCTGGCAAGGGTCTAAAGTCAGAGAAACCGGGTTCAAGTATTCTCTGCTACAAACACCCAGCTGAACTTTTTATCTTTTTCTTCCCAAATTTCCTCATATGTAAAATTGGAATAATAACATTTTATGTCATCGAGATTTTATGAACATTAAATAAGGCCATTGTTAACCTTTATCCAATGTACAGCATTGTGTCCAAAATATAGAGGCTCCATAAAAGTAGCGATTATTATTGTTATGTTTTTTTTTCCTGAAGTTATTATTATTAGCCATTTTTATCATTAGGGAAAAAAAATGACGCTCCCACTGACTATCTGTTTCTGATTTTTGGAACATCTCCCAGGAGCAGTGAAATAAATTGATTTTCAGCATGGAGTTACTTGATATGATTATTGGGTTTTGGAGAATGATGACCAAAAGCAAAGATTTTCCTTTCCTATAGTCACTATTGACACATTCCTCCTAGTTAGCTAACATAATTACTCATATATTGAATCATTCCTGGGCCACCATATATTTTTATATTATTTGATTTTTTAATCATTGTGGTTATTGATTTTGTTCTTTAGCAAGTTAGATAAACTCTTTGTGTGATATGTGCCTATATAATTTCAACATGTCATGTGTGGTTAATACTTAATGACAGGGAAGAAAATGTACTGAAAATATAATTATACATGAAATTCTCAGATATATTTTCTCAGAACATCTTTAGATTTTACTTTCACATGGTAATCTTAATATATGTGCAAGTATTCAGTTGCATAAAATTGTCATCCATTAATGTTAAAAAGTTAACATTTACATGTGTCAGATGGGCAGGCAGGTGATAATTTCAAGAATTCTGTGTCTTTCTGAGAATTTGCTTTCTTAATTTTTAAAATTAAACTTTATATATATTATTAAACTTATGATATCTATTTTGACCTTAATAAAGTACTCACAATAAGCATGGTAACCTCCTCTGCACGGTTACCAAGCCAATTTTCTTGGGCATTTAAGGCATGTATTTCTTTAGAAGTTTAAAAGATCAAGAAATATAACACTATCTGGATGGCTGTGTGGCTCAGTGGGTTAAGCCTCTGCCTTCAGCTCAGGCCGTGCTCTCAGGGTCCTGGGATTGAGCTCTGCATTGGGTTCTCTGCTCAGCAGGGAACCTGCTTCCCTCTCTGCCTCCCTGCCTCTCTGCCTACTTGTGATCTTTCTCTCTGTCAAATAAATAAATAAAATCTTTAAAAAAAAAAAAAAAAGACTGCCTGAATCAAGTGTATATATGAGAACCCTTAAAGGAAATACAAATAAAGCATTAGAACAATGGTTGATGGAAGAAAACAGAGAGTATCAAAGAAAGAAAACAACTGTTAGAAATGAACAAGAATAAAACACCATAAGGAAAAAAGTCTAATACATTGGGTTAAATAAACCAATTTACATCCTTCAGGCTACTTGCACTTTCCACTGCATCTTCTTAAATTGTTTTTGTCTGAATAAATTCATGATTTGCTTCTTCTTAATTACATAGCTCAGCTCAGATGTTATCTATTAGAAGAGATTTTTCTTGACCATGTCACTAGTAGCAACACAAATTCCCTGTCGCTATTTCATTATTTTTCTCTTCTAAAAATATCTTCTTCATTAGATGTAAGCAACATAAAGACTGATTAGTTTACCACCAATCAGCATGGAAGAGAAAAGCACACACACACACATGCATGCACACACATGCACACACAAACTTACTGCTTGATGATTGCAAATCAGGATCTTGTGGAGAAGTATAAAACATCAACTAAATATGCTATATAGTGACGCCATATCATGATGGGACAGTCTCACTTGATTCATTCTCTGAAACACCTCCTTGAAAAACTGCTGTTTACAAAGAACATAGTAAACTGAGAACATACAGAAAGAATGAACTAGAAGTGGAATGAGGGGATTCTATTTTGATTCTTGGTCCATTAAATGTGTTTAAGAGGAATAGTATTTTTTATTGTGGTTAAACTGTATACATGTATATTATTATATACTATCAAATATTATTAGATTATATATAACACATAATTATTTAATTACATATAATTATAATTATATTATAAATTTATAAGATTATATTATGTATGATCTAATAATATTTAATAATCTGTAACGATTAGGTACTGGTCTTCATAGTTTACATGGAGTTTCTCATTTAATTTTCAAACTATCCTATGAAGGACACAGAATAATGTATCTTTTGTTATGTGTTGAGTTGACTAGGCTGAATCCCAGAATTCCCTTCCAGGTTATGTTTCCTGTCCATGGAATTCTACAGGAGAGATTCTTATGCAAGTTTTGGAAAACAGAAATAAAGCTGCAGTCACTAAGTAACTCACACATGTTGTTTATCTGATGCCATATTCCTGCAGTATAAGGCAACAGAGGGTGTGCTACTGTCCCACTTTCTTAGATCCTCTTATAGTTTCTCTACCACTGGATCAGTATGTGCTTAACTATATCATAAAAGGGCCAGATTCTTCTGTGAGCATGAATACAATCAGAATAAGAGGTAAGAAGAGCTTCTAGCTTGTGATTGTGGGTTCAAGCTTGTCCTTGCTCCCCCTATTTTATGGCCATCTTCCTTTCTTGACTGCCTGGTCTGAGCTTTGGAAGCTATGGCACCAGATGCAAAAACAACCACCTTACAGAGACATTTTAACCAGTTCTCATAATTGAGTAATGCCAAAACCCTGCAACAAATTTCTTTATCCATCATCTGTCAATCCATATATCTAAATGTTTTTAAAGATTTTAACTTATTTATTTTAAGGCGAGAGTACAGTGGGGGGGGGTAAAGAAGGAGGTAAAAGGAGAGAGAGAGAATTTCAAGCATACTCCTGGTCCAGCACAGAGCTTGAGCTGAAATCACGAGTCAGGGACTCAACCCACTGAGCCACTCAGGTGTGCCTATTGATCTATTTATCCATCTAGCTACTATCTATCTATCTATCTATCTATGATCTCACTATCCATCTTTCTACCTTACTATCATCTGTCTGTATTATATACCACCGAGTTGTTCTTTTCTGATTGGTAAATAATATAATCACCCTTGAACAGATAAGGAAGCTGCAGCACAAGGTCATGCAGGTAATGAAGATCTGCTTCACTGGCATATAGTAACCCATAAATGACTAATATTTAAGTAATTGGTTACAGGTACTCAAAGGGTTTTAGTAATACGTTTATCTGTAATTTTTTTTCTGCATTTTTTTTCCTATAATAAATAGAAAAGAGGGGTATTAGCATTTATTTTGTAAATAGTTCATGAAAAATGACTTAGAGTTCTCAATAATTCCTACTTTATCTTTTAAATAATTCCTACTTTTAACTATCTTCACTGAGTTTTCTAGTAGTAAATACATACATGGGTCATGTATTTATAAACAGTGATTTTATTTATTTATTTTTTAAAAGATTTTATTTATTATTCAGCAGAGAGAGAGCACAAGCAGGGAGAGTAGCAGGCAGGAGAGGGAGATGCAGGCTCCCCACTGAGCAAGGAGCCTGATGTGGGGCTTGATTCCAGAACCTGGGATCATGACCTGAGCTGAAGGCAAACGCTTCACCAACTGAGCCCCCCAGGAGCCCCTCTTAGACAATTCTTGGACAGGATTATATAAGTAAAATCTTATGAAAAAAAAGTATTAGTCTCTTTAGACTAAATAAATGTTTGATTTTATACTTCATCTACATCGTATGCTTAACTTTTTCCCACTAAGCACTAATAATAAGCTCTTATTATAACTTCAATTCTACTCTCATTATGCATGCTATGTTATTCTACTTCTAACTTCTTAATCTGAATATTTTAAAATTGATATTTATTTAATGAACACTTGTATAGTGCAAGGCACCATGTGTCAGGCACTGTTCTAAGAACTTTGCAAATTTGAATTTATAAAATCTTTTTAGCAATGCTGCAAGGTAGGTACCATTGCTTTGTCTATTTTACATGTTAGGAAACTGAGCTACAGAGAAGTTAATTAACTTTTCTGAGATCATTCAACAATAAGTTGCCAAACTAGGATTTGGAGTGTCTGGCTCCAGAATTCATACCTTCTTCCTCATATAAGCATTCAAGCTATAATGTTTTTTCAAGTTCAACTTTATTCACAGGAACAAGATACAATGACCATTCAATTCAACCAGAGACCTAAGAAAGTAAGGAAGAGACTCTTTGGATATATGGGGGAAGAGCATTCTAGACAGTGTTAAGAGGAAATGTTTGAGGAGGGAACTTTGCTTGACCTGCTTTGGATGTTTTAGACATCAAGGAAAATATGTATCAAAATAAAGGAAGTGGGACACCTGGGTGGCTCAGTCAGTTATACATCTGCCTTCGGCTCAGATTATGATCGCAGAGTCTTGAGATTGAGTCCCGTGTCGGGCTCTCTGCTTGGTGAGAGGCCTGCTTGACCCTCTCCCTCTGCCTGCCACTCCCCCTGCTTGTGCATGCTCTCTCTCCCTCTCTGTCTCTGTGTCAAATAAGTAAAATCTCAAAAAAAAAAAACAAAAAAACAACAACAACAACAAAAAAAAAAAACAAAGGGTGGGGTAGTAATTGGAAATTTGGAAGATATGTTCACAGAATTAGAAAGAGACCAGATCATATAGATAAATAGAGTGAGGCATCTCCTAGTTTGCCCAGGGTATCCCATTTCTAATCCTGGGTCCTGCCATGATTATTAATAGTTCTCCCTTCACTTAAAAAAAAATAGTCTAAGTTTGGATTATAAATCACAAGTTCACCTTTTTTGTAAGTCATTGAAAAGACTTCTTTTTAATCAAATGAGATAGAAATTCACTCCTGTTGTTCTGTTCCCAATACAATATAGCAAAACAGATACCAATTAAAAAGCAGTGTTTTGGGTCAAAGAATTAATGGCAGCTTAGACCAGACCGGGTAGTTTTGGAGAATGTGCTAAGCAGTAGTAGGATTCTGTGTATATTTTGAAGGTCAAAGCAGTATATTTGTTGATGAAATGGATCCTTGGTGTAAGATAAATTGAAATCAGGACTGATTGCAATGTTTAGGCTTAAGCAACTGAAAGTTTGAAGCTGCTATGTAATTAAAGAAGACAGATTGAGGAAGGTGGTAGATCAAGGGAAGGATTATGAATTCAGTTTTGCATGTGTAAAATCTGAGACATTTAATAGATACCCAAATGGTGATGCTGAATTAGATATAAAACTTTGGAGTTCCTGAGAGAGGTCTAGATTAGGGTTTGTATTTGAAAGTTAGGAAATAATAGAGGATATTTAAAGTCACCAGGAGAGATGACTTGACTTTGAGGAAAGTGTAAATTAACTCTCAAAGTTTCTGTTTTATTTTCTAAGCAAGTGGCAGTTGATGGTAGAGATATCTAGACAGATAGTTTAGATATTTCTGTTAATATTGGGGTCTAAGAGGTTAGAGAAAGCCTATCTGGGAGTGATGGGGAATAAGGAAAGTCTTGGTGGAGCAATGTGGATATGTAGGGTCAGATCAAGATGTCAAGCACTACAGGAAACCTCTGCAGATGTCCACAGATTGTACTTCATGAAACTTGTTTCTCTGACACTTCGCATATTTCCATCACTAAGTTTTCAGATTATAACTATGTGTCTCCCTTACCAGAATTTCAGTACCTTCAGGTCAAGAACTGTGACTTATTTTCGTTTGGAGACCCATGATCTTAGAGACATGCCTGTTTCACATGGAAAATATTCAATTGTCTTTTAACCTGTAAGAACAGCAATTTCGTATGGTTTGATCTACTAGATGCATAATCACTAGTAGTTCAATAATGAAATGAATGAATTGAAGGAAAAGACAGAAGCTCAATTATTAAAGTAGAACATAACATAGTAAGACTTTTTGATATTATTAATAAGTCCTGAGACAAAAGAAGTGTCTACATACTAGGCACAATTTGTAGAAATCCATTTTGATGGCAGTGTAGTTGAAAACAAAGATTCTGGAAGTGTCCTCAAGTTTGGTTCAGAACTGGTTCCAGTTTAAGAATGGGGTGGAATTGACAGATTGAAGGGGATAGGTCCAATAACTAAGGGAGGGAAGAATAATAAATTAAATGATTATATACCCTATATGCTTCTAGGATTTAATAATTTAAATATGAAGGAAATATTCAGTAAATTACATTTAAAAACAAATTATCAAATAATTGCAATTATAAACAATTTATCAAAATACATTAGAAATGTTTACTTTAGGTAGAAAGAAAATTGTAAAACAGCAAACAGAACTAATGTCCTTGTCCACTATGAGAAGAAAACCATTTTTGACTTCAAATATTACTCATAGACTAATTATGTAAGCACACAGGCATTTTTCAAAAAATGGGTATATATACTCAACATGTAAAGTAATTTTAAACAGGTATTTTATAAATATTTTACTGAGACTATTTTTCTCCTGTTTTATTATCTTTTAAATTTATTGCCTAAAATATTTTGGGGGGCCTGCTGTGGATTGAATGTGTATGTCCCCTCCAAAACTCATATGTGAAGTCCTAAACCCCAAGGGGATGATTTTGGAGGTGGGGGCTTTGGGAGCTGCTTAGGTCATGAGAGTGGAGCTTTCATGATTGGGTTTTGTACCCTTATAAAGAGAACCCAGAGAGATACCTCACCCCTTTCCAACATGTCAGATTACAGCAAGAAGCAACTGTTCAGGAAATGGGTTCTCACAGACACTGAATCAGCTAGCACCATAGTGTTGGGTTTCCCAGCCTCCAGAACTGTGAGAAATAAATTTCCCTCGCTGGGAAATTTGGACTGTTGCTATAACAGCCCAAACAGATTAAGACAAGTGTTTATCCTCCAATATTTCTGGATATTCCTTATATTGATTTTTCTAAGGTATCACATGTTGACATAATATATCCTCTGCATTGGGAGCTAAATGAAGAGATCTTTAAAAACGTTGTCAGTATTTCTAGGAAAACATACTGTATGTGTGCATAATAATGCTCTTCAATAGTTATGTCTTTATACACACAGTATTTCAGATATTATAGCATAACATGCAAGTTATTTCAAACACATGATAGCCTTGAAAAATAACAGTAGCTTGGAAGAAATTACTTGACTTCATAAAGATCAAGCTCTGAATAAATTAATCCTCTACAGAGTAAAAGAATCATCAAATTGAGTAAATTAAAGAGAAATAATGGACATAATCCATCTTGACTTTGATTTTTGTCTTGCATAACTTAATTTGCTTAACACTAAACAGAGAAATACAGGTTTTGATAATGTAAATAGTAAGGAGTGATCACTTTAATTGGTTTTCCATGTCCATTATAGTTATTAACATCTTACAGTTAACCTAAAGGGGCATAATTCACACGTTGATTCCTTTTACAAATATTTATTGAATACCTATGTAATGGATCAGGTTTCCTTATTAAAAAGAAAGTCCTCCAAGATCAGAATGGAGAATTGTTTCAGAAAGACATTATCTGGCTTGGAAGGAGATGGAGGTTAATTTAACCCTTGGCATGATGTTCTCTCATACTGATTTCCACTGCAGCAGAGGACAAAATATTCCCCCTGAACATACAGCCAAGAACAGAAAAGACAAAATCCATCTTTTGATTCCCCCCTTTCAACACACTCATAGGCATGGGATGAAAGCAAAAGTGAAAAAAGCTCCTGCCCTCAATGAGTGTATATTCTAGCCCTAAAGTTATTATATACACACAAGTGATTGATAGAGGAAATGAGAGTGCCATCACTGAAAAATATACAGAACACACTGAACTACAGAAGAGACTTAGTACTATTTGGGAGCTATAGAATGATAAGGAAATGGACAAAGATAATGGGTCTGGGGATGAAGTAGTTTTGAATTGTACTTAAGATATGGGTGGCACTTTCTAGGGGTAACCAGAAAATAGTAGTCGATTGCAGGCAGCAGAAATATCGTGACCAAATACTTGGAGATGGGAAGAGGTGGGCCATCCATTGAGTACCACAGTAGATGTATGTTCAGTAGAAGTTGTGGGTAGGGTACATGGAAGAGTTTAGTGGGAAGTAAGGATTACAGAAATCATCTGTAAATTTTAAGTATCACTCTAAGATAAAATGCATGGTATTTTGTAAAGATGGAGTGGGTACACTTGCTATTTTTTCCACACTAAAAAATGTTATTGAAATTAAATGTATCTTCAGAGGAAGAATGCAGATATGCCAGGTTTTCTACATGAAAAGGGGAAAAAAAAAACCAACACATTTATTTATTGACTGCTTTACTCTGGATCCAGAATTTAATATATGCTAACTCATTTAATCCTCACATTTGAGGAGGCAGGGAATGTAATGTCCATGTTATATATGAAAATACTGACTCCAAGAGATGTTATGGATCTTGCCTTACATAACACAGTGTCTGTGCTGGTTTTTAAACCCAGCTCCTAACCCCCTGGCTGCTCATTAGAATCATCTAGAGAACTTCTTAATCACTCTTTGAAAATACTGGTGCTTAGACCCATGCTGAGAGTTTGTAATTTAACTGACCAACAGTCTAGACCACAGTTCCTCACAAAGATAAGGTTAAAACTCATTGATTTTCTTAATTGAAGGAGTGGTCATGAATAAAAATAGAGTTATTCAATAAAGTTAAGTAAAGAGTAATAGAGCTTAGAATTAAAAAGAAAAAGCAAAACTCTTGACAAAATAATTAGACTGTTTCTCATGATCTCCCAAATATAAGTTGAGAATAAAAATAAAATATCTACCCGAAAATATTTAAATTGGAAAATATGTGCACACACACACACACACACACACACACACAGTTGATCCTCATTATTCATGGACTTTATATTTACAAACTTCTCTACCTGCTGAAACTTATATGTAATCACAAAATCAATGCTCATGATGGCTTTGCAATCATTCACAGGTGCAGAGCAGGGACAAAAACTTAAGTTGTCCAACATGTATGTTTCAGGTTTGGAGACAGTCATACCTTAGACAAAACAGGGAGGCCTTCTGCCTTCTTCTGTCAGCTCGCATACTGTAAACAAATGTTCTTTTTTTTGTAAATTCTTTAATACTGTGTTTTTTTTTTCACACTTTTGTGGTCTTTGTTTGTGATTTCACTGTTTAAAATGACTCTCAAGTGTAGCGCTAAAGTGCTGTGTAGTGTTTTCCACCACAAGAAGGCTGTGATGTGCCTTACAGAGGAAGATACGTGTGTTACCTAAACGTCCTTCATGTATGAGTCATAGAGCTCAGGCTCTTGAGGTCACTATTAATGAATCAGCAGTTCATTAATGGTGCCTTTAAATAGGAACACACATAAAATGAGTTTATGTACTGATGGGTTGACAAAAATGCTGTGACCAGAGGCTGGCAGGAACCTAACCCTGTATGTCCCCTAGGAGCAATTATTCAGTATTTATTAATTCAGTATTTCTGGTATAGAACAATACTGAGAATAACAAAAACCAACTGCATATATACTCATAAGTGATACAAATTTGTCAAATAGGCACTAAAACAGATCATCATAAGTTGTATTTATTCAATGAATGTTTCTTTAATAGTTACCATGTACTGGCACTGCACTGAGGATTCCTCAGTGCTAGGTGAGAAAGAATTCGTTTCTGCACACACCGTCTATCCATTCATTCAACTCTTATGAGTTGCTGCCACCAACAGCTCAACTGGTTATCCATGGGTTCCTATAGGCGGTAAGGAAAACATCCTACCCTGTATTAGGGTAATACACCTACTCTGTTTATGCATCTTTCTAGAATCTGTCCGCCTACTGACCCAGCCTCTTGCTAAGGAAAGAGGCACAAGACATGCTGCTGTCAATCCACCCAATACCTCAGCCTTCCATGAGTGAAGGACTGGCCTCTTCTGCACCTACACTGAACTACCTCACTGTTTTTTGACTTAAAATGTGCCAGTGGGAGAAGGTCTGGCTGCTGCCACCTGGAGTGCATACCACACAAGGTCCAGGGAGTCAAAGCAAAGTGCCCAGTAAGAGTTAGGGGGCCGGGAGGAGGGGAGAGAATAAATTTCCCACCGTGTCCTCTCAGACTCTGAAAAAGAACCCATCCCACATATAGAGATGGGATCAACCTTGTGCAAGGCTATTTTTCAGAGATCTTCTCCGGGACTGAGGACCAGTTATGTTTTCTTGTGAAGTTATAGTCAGCTCAGTAATTACTGTTTTATATTCATTTCCTTTCCTTTTCAGTTCTTTTTCTTTCCCCTTCATTCTTGTATGTTGCTGGCATTGCCCTTCCTAATAAAATCATAATACGTAGGCTTTGTCTTGGGCTCTGTTTTCTAGAGAATCTAGAAAAGATCTGTTTATTTCAATTATAACTTGATCCAGTTTATCCTGTATTTAATGGATTTATTTCTCCTTTCCTTGCCAACATTCCTCCACTTATTCACTAAATATTTATAGAAAATACTTGGAATAATACAAGGGAAAAGCAAATTTGACTATGCTCCCAAGAGGTTGTTATAGCAGTTTCTTTGCACTTTAAATGAGGATAACAGAATCCATCTCTTCACATTGTTGAAGGGATGAAATGTGATAATTCATGTATGCTGCTCAGCGTGGTGGTGTGATGTGCTCAGTCAATGTGTATCAGACTTATTATTATTGTCATTCTTATCATTTCTAAGGTTTTTTGTTTTGGACCCAGTTTGGAAGCTATACCCACCACTTTGAGCCTACATCATATTGGCCAACACTTGGTGAGATAGAGAATCTAAAAGATCAATAAATAATATAGAGAGAATATATACATGGTGAGAAGCTGCTTAATATAGTTGTAAAGAACACAGCTTACAGAGCCCTGTGACCAGAGTTTGAATCCACCTTGGCAATTGACAAGTCACTTAACCAATCTTGGTTCTAGTTTTCTCACGTATCATTTCTAAGGTTTATTGGGCATATTGTTTGATCAACAAATGGATTGGCCAAGAAGCAGCTAAAAGTTTGCTCAGTAATACAAAGCTGAGATCCAGACTGAAAAGCTATATCTAAGAATGATAATAAAAGGAATTTAGATTCACTTTTTAGAAAAGGGTGTGGGTTACTTTTTTAAAAACAATTTCTAATTATTAGATAGAGGTTAGTGATTACATGGAGTCTAGTAGTCTGTTTTCAGAGTTTATAAATAACACAGGCAAAGAGCTTTATTTTTTTAAGATCATATTTATTTATTTGAGAGAAATAGTGAGTGAGAGCAAAAGAGTGAGAGAGAGAGAGAGAGAGAAAGAGAACGGGGGAGAGGGAGAAGCAGGTTCCCTGCTGAGCAGAGAGACCGACTCAGGGCTATCATGACTGGAACCAAAGTCAGCCACCTAACTGACTGAGCCACCCAGGTATCCCCAGGCGAAGAGGTTAAACAAGAACAACTTAGTTCACTCTAGAAGAAAAACAAAACTGTTAAGTCTCTAAATTATAATTGGAACTTCAGTATTCACCTTAGGGTGTCTTCTTAAAAATAATTTATTATTCTTGCTTGAGAATGTTCTGACTACGCATACTACTTGAAGACAGGACAACACAACACAATTGTTTTCAGAGTTTTCCACCTGAGCACTTGACTTTAGAGACTCCAAAATTTGTATTTATGTATTGTATATTTACTGTATATGGCAATAAAGTAACTGAGTAATTATGGGATAGCCAAATTATATCATTCTCTGTTGAGACCCAGATCCTCAACGTAGAAGAAAGGAAATGTGTATTATAAAATACATTAGGTAAAAATTATGCAGTCCAGAATTATAATTGGATATCAATAGGAACTCATGAAGTATTTTCTCTTCATACCCTATTCTGCTGAAAAAGATTGGAAACAATGACTAATCTAGTAATAGTGACTGTACTTCAAACTCTGCTTGTGATTTTAAAATATTATTTTTCTGTTAAAAGAATGAAATCAAGACATTTTAGAGAATAACACACCTCAGACAAGAAATGTACAAGGTAAGCCTGGAACCAATCTTGCCATTATGATTAGCAAGACTATCAAAAACTAATAGAGTCATGCACAAAAGTTCTTATTTCTCCCAAAAGGGACAATAAGAGCTTGAATAAAGTAAAGAATTTTAAGAGATAAAAATCATTAACCAGTTTAAATCCAGGAGTTCAGATTTGGTTGTTATATTTTTTATTTTTTACTATGTAACAAAGTACCCTAAAATTTAACAACTTAAATTAACAACATTTTTTATCTCACAGTTTCAAGGCTCCATTGGAATAGGTACACCTCTTAAGTTCACTCACATGACTATTGATAGGCTTTAGGTCTTTATTGGCTGCTGGCTGAAGACATCAGATCTTCACCACATTGTCTCTCCTTGGGCTGCTGGCTGAAGACATCAGATCTTCACCACATTGTCCCTCCTTAGGCACTCACACATGGCAGCTGGCTCCACTTACAAATATTGAGGGAGAAAGCAAGACAGTGTGAGAAAGACAGAAGACATCATCTTTTTGAAACCTAATCTTACATATGTCATCCATAGTGGGCCATATACTGTTCATTAAAAGTGAGTCAGTAGGTTTCGCCCACTGAGTGTATTAAATAAGGGAAGAATCATTAGGGGCTATTTCAGAAGTTGTCTTCCATGAACAGAACCATCATCTTAGAGCTGGGCAAAGAAATCAAACCTCTGGGGGGGAAAATTCAGCTTTTCTTACATGAAACATATCACTGAATAGCTAGTGGATGAGACAAAGTATCTTCTTATAAAATCATTCCAGCTAATCAAAGAGAATGAAGTTATAAAATTAAAATATTGGGTGATGGACATTGGGGATTGTATGTGCTATGGAGAGCGCTGTGAATTGTGTAAGCCTGATGAATCAGACCTGTACCTCTGAAACAAATAATACATTGTATATATTTTTTGAGTTTTTAAATGAATGGTGACCTTTATATCTGCAGTCTAATCTTTTTTATAAATGTTAATATAGGTAAATTTAAGAAATTGATTATACTACAACTACCTATACTATAAATACCTAACACTTTTTGGTATTATTTTTATGAACATACAATGTATTATTTGCCCCAGGGGTACAGGTTTCTGAATCGTCAGGCTTACACATTTCACAGCACTCACCATATAAAATACTCTCCTTCCCAGTGTCCATAACCCAACTACCCCCCCAACTCCACTCTCTTTAGTAACCCTCAGTTTGTGATATTAAAAGTCTCTTATGATTTCTCTCCTTCCTGATCCCATCTTGTTTCATTTTTTCTTTCCCTATCTCCCAAGCCCCCTGCCCTGCCTCTCAAATTCCTCATATCAGGGAGGTCATATGATAATTGTCTTTCTCTGAATGACTTATTTCACTAAGCATAATACCCTCTAGTTCCATCCATGTCATTGTAAATGGCAAGATTTCACTTCTTTTGATGGCGGCATAGTATTCCATTGCAATACATACCACATCTTCTTAAGCCATTCATCTGCTGATGGGCATCTAGTTTCTTTCCATAGTTTGACTATTGTGGACATTGCTGCTATAAACATTTGGATGCACATGCCCCTTTGGATCACTACATTTGTATCTTTAGGGTAAATACCCAGTAGTGTGATTCTGGGTCATAGGGTAGCTCTTTTGGAACCTCCAGCTTGCATTCCCACCAACAATTTGTTGTCGTTCTGGTTCCATATAAATTTGAGGATAATTTGTTCCATTTCTTTGAAAAAGGTTGATGGTATTTTGATAGGGATTGCATTAGATGTGTAGATTGCTTTAGGCGGCATAGGCATTTTCACAATATTTTTTTTTTCTCCTATCCATGAGCATGGAAAGTTTATCCTTTTTTTGTGTGTTCCCCTCAATTTCTTTCAAGAGGACTTTATAGTTTTCTGAATATGGATTCTTTCCCTCTTTGGTTAGGTTTATTCCTAGGTATCTTATGGTTTGGGGTATAATTATAAATGGGATTGACTCCTTAATTTCTCTTTCTTCTATCTTGCTGTTGATATATAGAAATGAAACTGATTTCTGTGCATTGATTTTATATCCTGACACTGTATTGAATTCCTGTATGAGTTCTAGCAGTTCCGAAGTGGAGTCTTTTGGGTTTTCCACACAAAATATCATATTATCTGCAAAGAGAGAGGGTTTGACTTCTTCTTTACTAATTCAGATGCCTTTTATTTCTTTTTGTTGCCTAATTGCTGAGGCCAGGACTTCTAGTACTGTGTTGAATGGCAGTGGTGATAATAGACATCCCTGCCATGTTCCTGACCTTAGGGGAAAGCTCTCAGTTTTTCCCCATTGAGATTGATATTTGCACTGGGTTTTTCATAGATGGCTTTGATGATATTGAAGTATGTACCCTCTGTCCTACACTTTGGAGAATTTTGATCAAGAAATGATGTTGTACTTTGTCAAATGCTTTTTCAGTATCTACTGAGAGGATAATTCTTTTATTAATGTACTGTGTTATACTGATTGATTTGCATATGTTGAGCCAACCCTGCAGCCCAGGAATCAGTCTCACTTGATCATGGTGAATAATCCTTTTAATGTACAGTTGGATTCTATTGGCTAGAATTTTGGTGAGAATTTCACATCTGTGTTCATCAAGGATACTGGTCTATAATTCTCCTTTTTGGTGGGATCTTTGTCTGGTTTGGGGACCAAGGTAATGCTGCCTCATAAAATGAGTTTGGAAGCTTTCCTTCCATTTCTGTTTTTTAAGAACAGTTTCAGGATAATAGGAATTAATTCTTCTTTACATGTCTGGTAGAATTCTCCTGGGAAGCCATCTGGCCCTGTGCTCTTATTTGTTGGGAGATATTTGAAGACTGCTTCAATCTCCTTACGAGTTATGGGTCTCTTCAGGTTTTCTATTTCTTCCTGGTTCAGTTTTAGTAGTTTATACCTTTTAGGAATGCATCCATATTTTTTTTCCAGATTATCAAATTTGCTGGCATATAGTTGCTCATAATATGTTCTTATAATTATTTATATTTCTTTGGTGTTTGTTGTGATCTCTCTTCTTTCATTCATGATTTTTTAAAAATATTTTATTTATTTAACAGAGAGAGAGAGACAGAGAGAGATCACAAGTAGGCAGAGAGGCAGGCAGAGAGAGAGGGGGAAGCAGGCTCCCCGCTGAGCAGAGAGCCCGATGCGGGGCTCGATCCCAGGACCCTGAGACCATGACCCGAGCCAAAGGCAGAGGTTTTACCCACTGAGCCACCCAGGTCCCCCTCATTCATGATTTTATATATTTGGGTCCTTTCTCTGGCCAGGGGTTTATCAGCCTTATTAATTTTTTCAAAGAACAAGCTCCTAGTTTTGTTGATCCATTCTACTCCTCTTTTGGTTTCCATTTCATTGATTTCTGCTGTGATCTTTATTATTTCTCTTCTCCTGCTGGGTTTAGACTTACTTTATTGTTCTTCCTATAGTTCTTTTAGGTGTAGGGTCAGGCTGTATACTTGAGACCTTTCTTGTTTCTTGAGAAAGGCTTGTATCATTATATACTTTCCTCTCAGGACTGCCTTTGCTGTCTCCCACAGATTTTGAATAGTTGTGTTTTCATTTTCATTTTTTTCCATGAGTATTTTCAATTCTTCTTTAATTTCCTGGTTGACCCATTCATTCTTTAATAGGATGCTCTTTCGTCTCCATGTATTTGAATTCTTTCCAACTTTCTTCTTGTGATTGAGTTCTAGCTTTAGAGAATTGTGGTCTGAAAATATGCAGGAAATGATCCCAATCTTTTGGTACCAGTTGAGACCTGATTTGTGACTCAGGATGTGATCTATCCTTGAGGATTTCCATGTGCACTAGAGAACATAGATAGGGACATAGATATTTAAAATTGTAAGATCTACTTGTTGGACAGACCCTTTAAGTATGATATAGTGTCCTTCCTCATCACTTATAGTCTTTGGCTTAAAATCTAATTGATCTGATATAAGGATTGCCACCCCAGCTTTCTCCTGATGTCTATTAGCATGATAAATCATTTTCCACCCCCTCACTTTAAATCTGGAGATGTCATTGGGTCTAAAATGAGTTTCTTGTAGACAGCATATTGATGGGTTTTGTTTTTTTTTTTTATCCATTCTCATATCCATGTCTTTTGATTGGGGCATTTAGCCCAATTACACTCAGGTTAAGTATTGGAAGATATAAATTTAGTGCCATTGTATTGTCTCTTTGGTGAATATTACTGTATATTGTCTCTGTTCCTTTCTGGTCTACTAGTTTTAGACTCTCTCTTTGCTTAGAGGACCACTTTCAATATTTTCTGTAGGGCTGGTTCAGTGATTACAAATTCTTTTAATTTTTGTTTGTCCCAGGAGCTTTTTATCTCTCCTTTTATTTTCAATAATAGCCTAACTGAATATAGTATTCTTGGTTGCATATTTTTCTCCTTTAATGCTCTGAATATATTACATCAGTTCTTTTTGGCCTGCCAGGTCTCTGTGGATATGTCTGCTGCCAATCTAATATTTCTACCATTGTATATTCCAACTTCTTGTCCTGAGCTGCTTTCAGGATTTTCTCTTTATCACTAAGACTTGTTAAGTTTTACTATTAGATGATGAGGTGTGGCCCTATTTTCATGGATTTTGAGGGGGTTCTCTGTGCCTCCTGGATTTTGATGCTTATTCCCTTTGCCATATTAGGGATATTATCTACATAATTTACTCCAATATTGCCCCCCTCTCTCTTTCTCCTTCTTCTTGGATCCCAATTATTCTTTTTTTTTTTTTAAAGATTTTATTTATTTATTTGTAAGAGAGAGAGAGAGAGCGAGTACAGGCAGACAGAGTGGAAGGCAGAGTCAGAGGGAGAAGCAGGCTCCCTGCGGAGCAAGGAGCCCGATGTGGGATTCGATCCCAGGACGCTGGGATCATGACCTGAGCCGAAGGCAGCTGCTTAACCAACTGAGCCACCCAGGCGTCCCTTGGATCCCAATTATTCTAATATTGTATCATCTTATGGTATCACTCATCTCTTGAATTCTCCCTTCGTGGTATAGTAGTTGTTTCTCTCTTTTACTAAGCTTCTTTATTCTCCATCATTTGGTTTTCTATATCACTAGTTCTCTCTTCTGCCTCCATTTTTAATTACACCTCATTAATAGCTGTTTTTAGTTCAACTTGGTTAGATTTATTTATTTATTTCCCAGAAAGGGCCTTTATTTCTCCAGACAGCATCTTTCTAATATCTTCCATGCCTTTTTTGAGCCCAGCTAGCGCCTTGAGAATTGTCATTCTGAACTCTAGTTCTGACATATTACCAATTTCTGTATTTATTAAATCCCTAGCCATTGGTACTGCTTCTTATTCTTTTCTTTTGTGATGAGTTTTTCTGCCTTGTCATTTTATCCAGATAAGAATTTATGAACCAGAGAAAAAATACTAAAAGGTGGCAAAGACCCCAGAAAGATGTACACTAACCAAATCATAAGATACCCAAAACCAGGGTGAGAAGAAAGGGGGAAAATGGAAATAAAAAATTATATATATATATATGACTGGTGAATAGAACAGAGTTAATGATTTGAGTTTCAGTGTATAGAAGAAAGTATCCCTTAAAATTTTAAGGAAAGAAAAACTTTATATATACAAAATATGGGTAAACACAAATGAAAGGATGGAATATGCTGGTAAAGATGAAAATTTAAAAAAAATTAAAAAAAAAAAGGAATTGATAAGATAAGTTGGTTGGAAAAAGAAAAAAAAAACAGAAGAGAATGTGATTAGGCTGGAGACTAGAACAAAGCCATATGCTAGATTTAGGGTATAATTTGATCTGTTAGAAGAAATTATATTCCAAAATTTTAAAGAAAAAACACTATATTTATATAAAAAACAAGGTTAAACACAATGAAGACACAATTTAACAAGGTTAAATACAATGAAGGGATAAAATATGAGTATAACAAGATTTAGAAAGTTTTTTTTTAAAAAGGTATTGTTAAGATAGTCTAGTTAAAAAGGAGGAAAAAGGAAAACCTTAAAAGAAATAGAATAAGAAAAAAATAAAAATAAATTAACTTTGTAAGACTGAAGGATCATGGTGAAAAGCCATGAATTCTATGCATTGCTTTCCTCTAGCTCTGGAGTTCTGCTGTTCTCCATGACTGGAGAGCTTGGTCTTCACTGGATGTTCTTGCTGATCTTCTGTGGGAGAGGCCTGTTGAGGTGATTCTCAAATGTCTTTATCTGAGGTGGAATTGTACCACCCTTGTCAGGGTCCAGGCTAAGTTACCTGCTCAGGTTTGCTCTCAGGAGCTTTTGTTCCCTGAATGTTTTCCATACAGCTTTGGAGGACAGGAATGAAAATGGCAGCCTCCCAGTCTCTGGCCCTGAGGAGCTGAGAGCTCAGGGTCCCACTCCTCAGTGCTCCTTAAGAGAAAAGCAGTCAATCCCTTCCATCTCCCTGGTCTCTGGCCACGCTCTGTGCTCATCCAGCCTGTGACTGAACATTTCTATCTCTGGTGCACAGCCCCATTTGTAGTCTCCAGACTCAGTGGATTCCTGCTGTGCACTCCCACGCCTGCTCTTCCCAGAGGAGGAAGGAGGGGTTCTCCCCGGACCTGCCACTTGTGGGGTCCCTCCTCGAAGAGCAGTGACCTGACTGTGTCTTGGGTCATGGGTTAAGGTATCCCTGATCTGAGAGTTCACTCCTCAGCTCCACCTCTAGTCATCTTCCCTGCTCTGATACCTAGCAGCTCTGCCACACTCAGACACCCCTGGTCTTTCTGTGACCCTGCAGGACCTGACACCACGATGTCCCCATGAGGGCTTCACCCCTGCTTAAGCTCTGGGGAGATGTCTCTCAGTGGGGCAGAGTTCCAAAAGTTCTGATTTTGTCCTCCGCTTCCCCGTTGCCTGCCAGGAGCCAGCCCCTCCCCCAGGGTCTATCTCTTTGGATTCATTTCTCCACACATCCTACCATCCAGAAACTGGTCAATTTTCTATTCATAGAATTGCTGCTCTTCTTCTCTTCTATCTCCTATTGAGTTTGTAGGTGTTCAGAATGATTTGACAGCTCTTTTGCTGAACTCCTGGGACCTGACGATATTTCAGTCTGCTACTCCTCTGCCATCTTGCTTCAATCAATACGTTATATGTTAATAAAAGAATAAAGCTATCACATGTTCAATAAAAAATAAATAAAATTAAAATATTAACATTTTCCAACCTGTATTAATAGAATCAATGGATATAGGTATTAGACATGAATATATCTTAACATTTTTAAGAAAGAGCTTGATTAGATAATTAAGAAAGAAACCAATTTTTTCAACAAATGAAACAGAAGGATGAAAGGAGAGCCTACAGATTAAAAAGATTTAATTAACTAATCAAGTTTAGAGAAACAGGTGATATATATTATGGAGTATTATGCCTCCATCAGAAAGGATGAATACCCAACTTTTGTATCAACATGGATGGACCTGGAAGAGATTATGCTGAGTGAAATAAGTCAATTATCATATGTTTTTGCTTATTTGTGGAGCATGAGAAATGACACAGAGGACGTGGGGAGATGAAGAGGAGAAGTGAGTTGGGGAAAGTGGAGGGGGAGATGAACCATGAGAGATTGTCTGAGAAACAAACTGAGGGTTTTGGAGGGGAGGGTCTGGAAGGTAGGGTCATCCTGGTGGTGGGTACTATGGAGGGCACGTATTGCATGGGGCACTGGGTGTGGTGAACAAACAATGAGTTCTGGAATACTGAAAATAAATTTTAAAAAATAATTAAAAAAAAATAAAAAAAATAATTAAAAATTAAAAAAAAATACTAGCAAAACAAGTTCCACAATACATTAAAAAAATCATTTATCTAGGGTGCCTGAGTCGCTCAGTCGGTTAAGCATCTGCCTTCTGCTCAGGTCATGGTCCCAAGGTCCTTGGGTCCAGCCCCACATCTGGCTCCCTATTAAGCGGGAAAGTCTGCCTTTCCATCTCCCTCTGCCTCTCCACATGCTTATGCTCCCTCTCAATCTCTGTCAAATAAATAAATAAATAAAATCCTTAAAACATTAAAAAAAATAGTGTCTAAGAAGTGATACTGGAGATAAAAACATGCAGAAATGATAACATGATTATCATAAAGATAGGGAAGCAATCAATTTGAGGGAGTCAACATGACAGGGTAGAGTACATAAAGAGACTTGCTGAAAGATGCTTTTTACATTGTTCACCTTATAATAAGTCACTAAGCTGTTCATTTGTTTTCTCCATGCTTCTGTACCTGTATTATACAGTTAAAAAAAAAATTTTAAACACCTCCTAAAATTTTCAATATTTTACAAAGAGAAGGACCTATTAATAGTCCTTACCAAATCAGGAAAATATAACCTCAGAATAAAAAGCCAATCTCTCTCAAGAAAGATTAGTTGGTAACTGCAATCCAGCTTCCCTCCTGGTAGCATCACTGGGTTTTGTTTCCTGGTACAGAATGTTACATGAAATGTCTTAAATTTTCTGAATCATTCTTTGAGAATGATGGCAGATTATATTATTCAAAAATGGTGTCAATGGTAACTTCTGTGGCACATGTACTTCTGTAATGAGATCTTGTCCCTTCATGGAGAGATGGAGTCTAATCCTCTTCACTATCTTCTTCTGAGTGTCTTGGAATACTCACTGTTCGGACACTTTTTGGAAGCTAATAGTCATGGTTTAAGAGGCCTAAGCCATACTGCAAGGCCACATGTAGGCATTTGGCAAAGTCCAGCTGAATTCTCGGCCAACAGCTGGCATCAATTGCCAGTCGTGCGAGTGAGCCATCTTGACATGCCAGACTAATCGAGTCCCCATTTGACTGCAGCATGGTACAACATGACATGAAATAGAGGAATCACTGACTTAAGCTTACTCATTGCAAGAACAGTAAAAGATAATGTATAGTTATAAACTGCTACATTTTGGTGTTATTTACTCTATAGCAAAAGATACTAGGCATGGGAATAATTGGGGGTAAATTACTATTCAAGACCCTCTTTGTACTGCATAGCAGGATTCAAATCAAATGAATCTGATATTGACTTGACTGTTTGTTCATTAGGCGGTCTTCATTATACAGAATATTATTTTTAAAAATGTGATCTATCACATTGGTATTACACATACCCTGAGGGCAATATTTATAATCTTGTTTTTTCTATAATAATAGATCTATGTGGTCCTTTCTGCAAGTGGTCTACTTCATGATAGAGCGTTCACTCTTCTCCATTTCTGTTTTTGAAGAAACTGTTTAGGTATTGCCTAAACATTTGCAACCTTTTTACTTTTCCTTTTTTTTCTGATTTGGAGTAGTATTAGTTAGATATACAGCTAGGCAGATAGACAGTCAGTTACATAGGAATTAGTAGCATTTTCATTACATCATTTTCCCTGAAAGACCTGTCTTTTTAGTCTCTGTATTTCAGCAATATGCCCTGCTGTTACATGACTACTTAATGCCTAGGTTATGCTTAAACCTTACCCTCCCCAACCAAATGTGGACTTTGTACCAAATTTTAACTAGTTATCCATTCAAATTACATACAAGATTTTTTCTTCGTTTTGATCAGTAGATTCTAAGACAATAGCACGTCAATGAACCAAAACACTTTAAACACCACAAAATTGAAAGAATTAATGAATTTGCAACTAAAATTTCGCATAAAAGAACTTTCCTGTGTTTACTTTGTATCTACTTCTATCTCAAACTTTATTCTTTTAAATATATACCAAGCCAGTCAAATACCAGTATCTAAGTTGCATTTGTTTATAAGCAGTATAAACAGATGTATAGCCAAGTGAGGCATCTGGGGAAGTCTTCGAATGTTAACCTTAACATTTTCACAAAACACATTTTGAAATTTTTTATTGTTGTTGAAATCTTTGCTCTAGAGATGGACTAAGGTTATGCCCTTTCCTTTTCTTATAATCTTTGACTCAAAAAAAGAAGGATAATTAATGCTTGGTGAAGTCTGGGAAATGCTATCAGCTTTTAGCAGACTTATTAAAGTATGTTTGGTTTTTTAAAACATACTGTGTGTTTTAACTGGCTGTCTATTGAAAGTCTCATGAGTTCACGAGGTCATATAAACATAAGAGGATGTAAATACTCTGTGAGACTTAAAGTGAAGAAAATGAAGAAGATCAAAGTGATCTCATTTACAGCTTTCCTGGAATGTGAGGCCAGATTTTGAATTCTTTCCCTGATGATACTAACCATATACTTTGTAGACCAAGGCATGTGTGGTGGCATGTTGCTGAAAATACTATTTAACTTATTGATGCATATATCTTACTTCATTTTTCCTAAACTTAAATGAAAAAACAATACTGGAACAAATTACAAATATTGAAATAAACTGGAAACTTCAAATAAAGTTTAAAAGAATTTGGAGGAAAGAGTATTGAGAAATAACAGGGTAGATTCTTTTAACACCTTCACAATTTGGTATAGATATATTTTTACCCTACAAAAATAATAGATTATAACTATTAAATCAATATTAATTATGGAACAGTAAGTGGACAGGATATTTTAAAAGTTGCAAGTTGCTTGTGACAATAAGAATTTTTTTTAAGATTTTATTTATTTATTTGACAGACAGAGATTACAAGTAGTTAGAGAGGCAGGCAGAGAGAGAGGGGGAAGCAGGCTCCCTGCTGAGAAGGGAGTCTGATGCAGGGCTCAATCCTAGGACCCTGAGACCATGACCTGAACTGAAGGCAGGGGCTTAACCCACCGAGCCACCCAGGCACCCCAACAATCAGAAATATTTTAAAAAGAAAGCCAAACTTTTCAAAGTCAAGATGTCTTTAAAAATAATAATAATAATAGAGATACGACAAAGATTTTAGTCTCTGTACAGGGACTTTTCACATGCACTTTTCACCACAACTAATATAGGGGCCTTGAAGACACATAGTGAACACAGTGGACAGGAAGACATGTTATTAACTGAAATGCCCATTTATTTATTCCTATGATTTTCCTTCAGTTCCCCAGCTCCATGGTCTTCCTTGTTTTCAGGGGTGTCCAGGGTATTAGGAGTGAGTCCTCCCATCTTAAATTCTTGCCTATGGAACTCTGCTAGCATCCCCACTCTGTTGTTTACTTACAGTGTTCTCAGAGCTGAGAGAAGAAAGAGTACTTCATAGTGAAGAGGATCATGTCAAGTAGAAGAACACATTATAATCTTCAATCTGGTTGAATCACTTTTGCGATTCCAATACCTCTTTTCTTCTAATTCCCTTCTTCTTTCGTCATGATAGCTCCCCCGTGCATGTGCTCTGTCTAATCTTTGATGGTTTGCAGCTAGGTATATTCAAGTGACTAAATTCTTAAGTGGGTTGTTTTAATTGAGGGTGTTCTAAGGAAGCCTCCAGAAATCTTCCCTAAAGTCCTATTGGCCCATGTACTTTGCTCTCTTTGTCTTTGCCCCCCCCCTTTCCATATGCAGGGAATACCAGCTTGGACCATGGAGGGGAAGGACACATCCTAGAGATGATGAAGGCATGAATTGGAAGGAACCCAAAGTTCCTGGGGACTTGTTAAAAAAGAGCCACCATCCTAATTCTAGACTACCAAGCTATAAGACTTCATGGAGAAAAATATATTTTTATCTCATTGAAACCAATGCCCCCTCCCTCCCATTTTCTTTTTAGTAGAGGCATTTCTTTCTCTAAGTGAACGTAATTCCAATGAATATAACTACAATCAGATGTCTCTACCTGTTTGTGGATTCATTATACCTTGTCTTTGAGGTTTACATTCTAGACCAAATGCCATTTAAAATATACCAAGAGATTATTGAACATTTATCATATATAAAATACTTTAGTGCAGAGAATGGTGAGTTGATCTCTACGGAAACAAAAGCTTATTGACAATCATCTCTATCCTGCATCGGAGGCAGCAGCCTAAGGAAAGTGACTTTGGAACTTTATTAAAAACAAAACAAAACAAATCAAATAAATTGAAGTCTGTGCCTCTTCATGTCCTCTCTCCCCACATTCTTCCTATCAATTAAAAAGACATGAAAACCACATTAACCTTGCTAATAAATGTGGCATTTGCCAGAATGCTTTCAAATGTTTTCTCCCTCCATTTTACCTACACTAACCTTGTCAAAAGAGGAAGACAGATATTAAAATCAGAACTTCTCACCTGGCACTGTTCTCTGGCCTCGGGCATGCAGGCAGAGTTGCTTTAGGCAAAAATTCGAAGAGGCTGTTAGTGTAGAAATCCTTCCAAGTAATATCGTTTCGAATCTAATGCCCTTCATGAATTCTCTTGTGTCACTCAATGGTGCCTGTGTTAAATTGCAAAGACCATGCAGCCTATTTGCAGGAAGCAAGATAGAAGTATAGCCTAAAGATCAAATACCACATGTGAACCAACCTTAGCCTGTTCTCCTCTTTTTCGCTGGTTGGATTTTGGTCTCCTTTGCTCAGAAATCAGGTTCCCTAAGGAATCCTTCTCCAATTTCAAGATGATTGCCAGGTAAGTCCTTTCCTAGAAAGCCGAGGTCAGCTTCTACACAGAATTTGAGTTTTGAACCGGAGCAAAGGAGACAGCCCTTGGCCCACACACAGCCGGCTGTCTCCCCTAAGGTGGATCTGGCTGAATGGCAGCCTCTGCCCACACGGTATGCGGTTCGTCCCGCTGCTCCCGCGATGAAACAGCGGGTGAGACCGATGGGGGAGAACCGTCAGGTGAAAAGCACAGGGTGAGGTTGTCTTTTTCCTATTTTTCTTTGAAACATTTCTGTGAACTAAGGGATGGGGGGGAACCCACATAGATTGAGTAGGATTTTACAGCAGGGAGTATTGATGATGTTAGAGTTGATTTTCCCTTTCATCTTTTATTTTAAATTTGACAGTGTCTGCTTATGTATTTGTAAAATGACACTCTGAACAAACGTGAGCAGATGCCCTGACAGGTTAAAGGAAAGTCGGGTGAAATAATTTCCCCGTTTTTTTCTGCAGGGAAATGCATCCGTCATTAAAATGCTTTTTTTCTCTCTCTGTTTCCTTTTCTGAGGAGGGGGAAAGAAAAGTATCATTTTAGCAAGTTTTAAGTACTTCAATCGATCTCATTTTCAAAGAGATTATGGTTTAGGTAAATGGAAAGGATCCTCTCCCCCCTTTGCCCAGTATGCCCTTGTGTTCTCCTAGGCTGTTTTTACAAGATCTGAGATACAACTTGATTCCTATCTACAATGGATTGAAGAACTGCCTTTCCCCAACCAGTGTGTCCTATCACATCTGAGAAAGTTTGCTGGAGACTGCAAGCTTTTTTTCAACTTAGTCCCTATTTGATGACCATATTTCTTGGAAGGAAAATGATTTTCAGGGAAAATTAATGGAATTTTTGAAGGAAAATTAAGGAAGTGTGGGCAAAGATTGAGAATGAGATGAATAAACTACAGAATAACAGGATTTGGGTTTTTTTTGTTTGTTTGTTTGTTTTCTTTTCAACAGGAAAAAATTTATAATAGTTATCTTTTTCTTCCCTAACTTCTCCGGGTTCTCCTCCACTTTTCCTTCAAATCCCTTACCTTTCAATTCTGAACACACACACACACACACACACACACACACACACAGGTTCCTTCAGGCCAGTGCTCAATTCCCTTACCTGTTTTGACAAGAAATGCATACTGCGGTCACACGCCAGAGGCCATGGTTATACAAAAGTCACAGGTCAATAAAGATCACTTACATTTCTTATGAGCCTTTTTATCTTCCTTTCTCCTGTGTGGGCAGGGCCAGCAGAAAGGGAAAGATAGAAATGTCAAGGGGTCTGGCTGTCAAAGAAACCCCACTCCTTCCAAATAATTTGATGGCCCTTAAACTTTTGCTACCTTGCCTTAGGAAAAATGGCCTTTTCTCTTCTACTCCTCATCACAAGGTGTTCTTCTCTCTTTCAAAATGAGGTTAAAGCCTTGACCCTCTTCCTTGATGATATATAATAAAGTAAAAAGAAAAGATTGGTAAGTTTTCCTTAAAATTGTCCTTTTAAAGGAACAAGGGAAATGATCTACATTGTATTTTAGTTTAACATATTTGACATATGTTCTGTGAGTTCATACATGTTTTTTGAAGGTCATAAAGATAGGCTTTGCAAAATTAAGTGGACTTCATGTTGGGACCTTTTAGCTCACTTTTCTAATGTACTTATTTATTACTAGTATTTACACGATCGTTTTTCTTCCATAGGGACCACCTGCATAACTAGAGATTACGACTGGAAATAATATTATCATTATGAAATCCATGCTATCCAAAATAATAGTGAAGATGAAAGAAACCACCATCCAGTCAGTCCTTTTTCCCCTCTATTTTGGAAATTTAAAAATATTGTATAAATAATGAACTTTCAGATTTCAAGTTTCTGACTTAACAGCATATTACATAAACATTTAAAAAAAATCTGTGTTCAAAAGTAGATTCAGAGGCCTCAATAATTTTCAAGAAATGTCTTAAAGTTGATCCTGAGAATCATCGCATAGAGTTTTATTATCGTGCAAAAATAATACCTATCATAAGGTCAAAATTATTATTAGAGAAAGAACTTAGATCCTAATTCCCATTTAAGTGTTTAAAGTTAGATCACGTTTATGTATATGTGCTTGTCTATATGTATTTATTTTTGTCTTTAAGTTGTACATGAGAAAGGGAGAACTGGTTTTCAGTGTTTTATGGGCAATGGGATCTTTAGGGAAACCTACAAATTGTAATAAAACAAGTGGAAGATTTGACTATACATATCCCTTCTGTCTTTTCAATGAACCTAACGAGATTTTCCCAAATTAAATGGAGGATTTTAAAAAAAAGAGGTTACTGATTAGAGAGTGAAAGGCAAACAGATTGTTCAAGAAGACATTCCTTTCAGAGACAATTAGGACATATTGAGTGAGATTAAAAAAAAAAATGTAGCCATCATTAATATATTAAACTATTAAAACAGTTGAAAAGATTGAAGTTTGATTTTCCATTTGTGAGATAAATATGTATGTGTATAATGGAAGTATATATGAGATCAATCATATACTAGGACTCTCACCTCTAGCCTACACATGTAAGAAAAACTTGTCTTACCAAATCTGGTGGATGAAAAATTGGAAAAGATGAGACTCCTATAATTATAAGCTTATAACCAGTAAGAGAAAGATTGGTATTTTGTTCTCCTAATGACCTACATTTATTCATTCAATCTTAATTGAAGAGCTATTATGTATTTGTTTACAAATCCAATCTATAGAATTTGAGTACAATTATGAAATACTGAAACAATGATTGGATGTTATGTTTGCAAACATGGGGAGAACTTTTGGGGAACCTCAATCATTATATTTGCTTAATTTTATGAGGATTATACATCAGTAATTCATTCTCTTCCATGGTAGTCTTTTGTTTTTGTTAAAGAACATTTATTGTTGTATAAATTACCTCTTTGTATTAACTGTCTTCACTTGTCACTTAATAAACTGCACTGCATCAATTCAAAAAAGAAATATTTGAGTTGGAAAAACCTTTAGTTTTCTTAAAAATACAGGTCTCATATGATATTGAAGGGATTTTTCCACAAAATGTCTACATTTGATCCTGCATAATACTTTCTCAAGAATAGATTTATTCATGGTTTACTATGCTATAAAAGATGATTCTCTCACATAGAAGAGTGTTTTAAAATAGTGTAAGAATTTATTTTCAAAACTTAAAATCATGGATCCTTTGGTTAAAGGAAAATAGGTAGTTTTATGATTAGCATGTTTATTGAAATAATGAAATGCATATTCACTTAGCCTAGGAATATGGCTCAGAAGATAAATTAGCAAGCTGTTTCAGACTTCTTGTCATGTGATTCATCTTTAGACTTTCCCTATAGTGATGCTTTAAAAACCGTGGGAGAAAAGCCCATTTATTCATGCCTTATTTCAAGGTGTTTTTGCAGTGCTGAGATCTTTATTTTAAATTGATTTTTATAAATATATTCATAATTGCCCTCACTTTGCCATACTTAGCATTGACTGCTTCCTTTTTGATTCAAGGTAGATAAGAAAAATAGACAAATTACATTTAAAAGTACAAAGGGTCACGCTTAATTTCAAACCGCAAACTGTCAAAACCCTGTGTTCTCCTCACCCAGTCCTTTTATATTTGATAAGTAAGCCCACTTGAGGAATGTTTATATGCCCCAACGCTTTTGGACAAGTTCACTGACAGAACACATTCTTTGAAGAAATATATCACAACTGTTTATCTCCCTGAGTGTAACCCTAAACCCTGTCAGTGCTAATGATATCAAGACATGATTTAAATAAATCCTTTTGAGAGTGGCTATGGGTATTTCTGCATTTGAATCACAAATACAGGAATTTTGGCTGTGAAAGTGGGCAACAGATATTTCCACACACACACAACATTCTGTTCGTATGGAAAGCTTTAATAGTGGAGTGCTCCAGAGAAGCTCTGCTGTCACTCTTGGGTTTAACATACTATGATGTTTTCCCTAGGCAGTGGGGGGAAAGGATACGCTTCTTTGTGGATTGCATATGTGTATATCATGGTTCTGCATGGTGAAGCAGAAAAAGCCTAATGCAATTATTGTTTAATGTCGTGAATATATAGGTAGTGCCGGTTCTCTAATTGGTAGTAGTAAGTGCAAATTGTGTGTCCGTCCCATCTTTTCTTTTCTCATATCATAAATAACTGTTTTTGAGATTTCTATAATGGGATCCAGCCAGTAAACACTACACAAATGATACTGTGAATTCTGGAACTAAATATATTATCTTTATTTTCAGCCCAAGGATGTCCCTTCTTTCAGTGAAAATTAGTCTTCAAGGAATTTCCATTTGCAGCATCATTTCCCCATAGGTAAGTAAATTCTTGATTTCAAACATTATCAAATAAATACTTTACAACAAAAGATAATACTGTAAAGTAATTTACATACATTTTGCATCCAGCAGCTTCTGTGATAGTGATTCTTATGTTAAGAAGATGTTCTGTTTAGTTTTATTTAGTTTATTTGTTTAATTAGCAAAAATGATTGTTTTATGTCCAGAGGTGGAAAACAGCATCAAAAGATATGGTATTGGGGTACCTGGGTGGCTCAGTTGATTAAAGCCTCTGCCTTCTGCTCAGGTCATGTCCCAGGGTCCCTGGATCGAGCCCCACATCGGGCTCTCTGCTCGTCAGGGAGCCTGCTTCCTCTATCTCTCTGCTTACTTCTCTGCCTACTTGTGATCTCTGTCTGTGAAATAAATAAATAAATAATATATATAAAGAAAGAAGATATGGTATTTAAGGTATAGATTAAATCTGACAAGTAATTAAAAGTGTTTTAGTCCTAAACAACAAATAAACTTTCTTTTGTTTCTAATACCTTTTAATATAAAGTTATCGTTTGATTTCTATAGCTCAATTAAAAAAAATCAAATATGACAGATGAGACAAATTCTTACAGTTGTCATTCACATTCTGGAATGAGTTTACTTATTATATTAGAACCCTTCTTAGAAATCAACAGGGGGCCCTTGGGTGGCTCTGTCCCTTAAGTGCCTGACTTCTGCTTAAGTCATGATCTCAGAGTCCTGGGATAGAGCAGTGCATTGGGCTCCCCTCTCTGTGGGGAGTCTATTTGTCCCTCTGTCGCTCCCTCTACTCATGCATCTGTGCACTGCTCTCTCTCTCTCTCTTTCCCTCTCTTTCTTGTAAAAATAAAGAAATGAAATCTTTTGAAAAAAAATTCATAGAAAATGTGCAATTCATTGATTTCAAGGTCACCACATTTATTTATTTATTTTATATTTATTTATTCTCACATTTATTTATTTATTTATTTATTTATTTGTTTGTTTATTTTTAAAGTAAGAAAGAGAGAGCACAGGGGTGCAGGGGCTATGGCAGAGGGAGATTGAGAGAGAGAATCTTATGTAGGTTCCACACCCTGTGCAGAGATGATGCAGGGCTCCGTCTCATGACCCTGAGTTCATGCCCTGAGCCAAAATCAAGAGTCAGATGCCACACTGACTTAATCATCCAGGAGCCCCTCACCACATTTTTTTACTATTAATTTTGAATTTGTTAAGTCTTTTTTTAATTAAGGTAAAATTGATACATGGTATTTTCTTAGTTTCAGATGTACAATGTAATAATTCAGTATTTGAATGCATCACAAATAGGCCACCATGGTCGAGCTACCAATGGTCACCATGTGGTTGACTACCTTCATATGTTTTGCACATCCCCCAACTCTCCTTCCCACCGGCAACCACCAATGTATTCTCTGTATATATGAAATTTGTTCTGTTTTGGTTTTGGTTTGGTATTTTAGATTTCACATATAAGTGAAATCATATATTACTTGTCTTTTACTGTCTGCCTTATTTCATTTAGCATAATACCCTCAGGTTGCAAACATGTCCCAAATGGCAAATTTTCCTTCCTTTTAAAGGGCATTTAATCCATTTTGAGTTAATTTTTATGTATGCTGTAAGTTAGTGGTCTAGTTACATTCTTTGGTTATGGTTGTCCATGTTTCCCAACACCATTTGTTGGAGAGATCATCCTTTCTTCATTGTATATTTTTGTCTCCTGTGTCATAAATGAATTGACCATATATATGTGGGGTTATTCTTTAGCTTCTATTTTGTTCTGTTGCTCTATGTGTCTGTTTTGGGCCAATGCCATATGGTTTTGATGTAGCTTTGTACTATAATTTGAAATAAAGGGGCATAATGCCTTGTTTTATTTCTCTTACTCAAGATTGCTTTGGCTACTTGGGGTTTTGTGTGGTTTTAAAGAAATTTTAGAATCTGTTCTATTTCATTGAAAAATGCTATTGGAATTTTGATAGGGATTGCCTTAAATCTGTATATGGATTTGGGTCATATGGGCATTTTAATAATATTATCTTTCAATCTAGGAGGACAGAATATCTTTTCATTTATTTGCGTTGTTTTTTTTTTTTCCAGTTTTGTTGTTGTTGTTGTTGTTGTTGTTTTGCTTTGTTTCATTTTGGTGGTTTCTTTTTTGTTTTTGTTTTTTTTACACCCATCAGTGTCTTACCGTTTTCATTATAAAAACTTCTTGGCCTCATTTGTTAAATTTATTCCCAGGTGTTTTATTGATTGATATTTTTTTATGTGATTGTAAGCAGGATTCTTTTCTTTATTTTTCTGATAGTATTATTATATAGAAATTGTATTATATTGTTATTAGTGTATAGAAATGCAACAGATTTTTGTATATTAATTTTTGTATCCTGCAACTTTACTGAGTTCATTTATTTCAACTTTTTTGTCATAGACTTTAGGGTTTTTTATACATAATAATCATGTTATCTATGAATTAATGATAGTTTTACTTCTCCCTTTCCAATTTGGATGCCTTTTTTTTTCCTTGCCTAAATCCCATGGCTAAGATGTCCAATATTACGTTGGATAAAAGTGGTGAGAGTAGGCATCCTTGTCTAGTTCTTGATCTTAGAGGAAAATTTTTTAGCTTTTCAGTTGGGGAATACTTGCTGTGAGTTCATCCTATTTGGTTTTTGTTATGTTGAGGTACAATTTCTCTATCTATACCTCGACTTTGATAAGAGTTTTTTTTAAAAAAAGTGAATATTGAATTCTGTTACTTGCTTTTTTCTGCATGTATCGAGAATGAATATTGATTTTTTTCCTTCATCTTGTTAATATGATGTATCACATTAATTGATTTGCAGATGTTTGAATCATCTTTGCTCCCCTGGAATAAATCCCACTTGATTATGGTGTATGATCCTTTTAATGTATTGTTGAATTTGGTTTACTAATATTATGTTCAGGATTTTTGAGTCTATGATCATCAGGGATATTAACCTGTAATTTTCAATTTTCTTCTTTCTTTCTTTCTTCTTTTTTTTTTTAATCTTGTCTGGTTTTGGTATCAGAGTAATGAGAGCCTCGTAAGATGAGTTAAAAAATAAAACTATAAGAGGTACCAGACTAGCTCAGTCAGTAAAGCTTGCAACTCTTGATCTTGGGGTTGTGAGTTCAAGTCCCACATTGAGTATAGAAATTACTTTAAAAAAAATGAGTTTGGAAATATTCTCTTCTTTCAATTTTTTGGAAGGGTTGTAGAAGGATAGGCATTAAATCTTTGTGTGTTTGGTAGAATTCACCACTGAAGTCATCTGGTCCTAGACTTTTATTTATTGGTAGGTTTTTGATTATTGATTCAATCTCCTTACTAGTTAGTAATCAGTCTATTTAGATTTTCTATTTCTTCATGATTCAGTCTAGAAAGATTGTATGTGTTATATTTAGATTATTTTCTGACTATCTTTTGTGTATCTACTGTAAGTTTTTGTTTTGTGGTTACCATGAGGTTCCCATCATATAACAGTATGTGTATGTGTGCATGTGTGTGTATACACACATATATACATATATATGTTGATAACAATTTAAATTTGAATGTATTCTAAAACTTCTAAATTTTTATGTCCCACCTTCTAGAATTTTATATTTATTGTCATATTTTATATGTTTTTATTTTTTTATCCCTTATTGAATTACTGTAGTTATAGTTAATTTTATTGCTCCTCTTTTAATCTTCAGAGTATCATTAAGTGTTTAGTTCACTACTTTCACTATATATTTGCCCTTAGCAATGACCATATTTACTTTTTTTTTTTAAGATGTTATTTATTTATTTGACAGAGAGAGAGAGATCACAAGTAAGCAGAGCAGCAGGCAGAGAGAGGTTGGGAATCAGGCTCCCCACTGAATGGAGAGCCCAATGCGGGGCTTGAACCCAGGACCCTGAGATCATGACCTGAGCCAAAGGCAGAGGCTTACCTCACGAGCCACCCATGCCCCCATATTTACTTTAATATGTTTTGTAGTTAGTGCCTTTTCTTTTCTAATTGAAGTCCCTTTAACATTTTTTGGAAGACTGGTCTAGTGGTGATGAACTCCTTTAGCTTCTGCTTGTCTAGGAAACTCTTTATGTCTCCTCCTATTTTGTTTGGAGAGATAAACCATTACTTTGCTGGGCACAGTGTTCCTGATTGGAAGTTGTTTTCCTTTCAGCACTTTGTATCTTGCCACTCTCTCTGGATTGCAAAATTTCTGATGCAAAATCAATGATAGTCTAATAGGGTTTCCATTGTATGCAACAACAAGTTTTCTTTTGTTGCTCTTAAGATTCTCTCTTTACCTTTAACTTTCAACATTTTAATTATAATGTGTCTTGGTGTGGATTCCTCTGGGTTTTTTCTTTTTTTCTTTTTGTTTTTTTGAAACTCTCTTTGCTTTCTGGACCTGGCTATCTGTTTCCTTCCACAAGTTAGGGAAATTTTTAGCCATTATTTCTTCAAATAACATTTCTGTTTCTTTCTGTCTCCTCTTTCTAGAGCCCATGTAATACAAAATGTTAGTATATTTAGTGTTGTCCATAGGTTTTTAAGCTACCATCATTTTTAAAAAAATTCTTTTATTTTTCCTTTTAGCTGTTCTGTTTCGGTGAGTTCTACTGTCCTGCCATCCATGTCACTGATCCATTCTACTTACCGAGTCTACTATTGAACCCTTCTAGTGTATTTTTTAGTTCATCATTCTTCAGCTCTGTGACCTCTGTTTGATACTTTTGTATATTTCTTATCTCTGAAGATTTCACTGTGTTCCTCCATTCTTACCTCCGATCAGTGAACATTTTTATGACAACTGCTTTGAACTTTTTATAAGATAGATTACTTATCTCTGTTTCATTAAATACTTTTTTGAGGTTTTGTCTCATTCTTTTGTCTAGAACATATTTCTCTGTTTCCTTATTTTGCTTGACTCTCTATTTGTTGCTATGTGTTATGCAAAACTACCTCTCCCAGACTTAAAAGAGTGGCCTGTGAGGAGATGGAACTTACTGTTTAGGTTTGCCCTTGCTCTTAGTTGTCTCCTAAAACTTTGTGATTGTCTAAGTAGGCTTATTTATTCTTGATAGGTTCCAATTGTTGAGCATGTGCCAAGGCCTGTCAGTGTTCTAAAAGGAGGGATCTCAGTCAGCACTTAATTTTAGGATGACTGAAAACTAGATCCTTAGGCAACAACTTTCAACTTATGAAAATACATATAGTCTTGTGGGATATCAATCTAGAACATTCTGACCTCCAGACTAAGAGTTCTGGAGGTATCCCATGGGTGACACTTGTAAGGAATCAGGTTTCAGATGAGTGAATAAGCTCCTTTCTAGGAAATATTAGTAAGCTGTAGTAAGGCCAAGAAAGGGCAGAATACTTATATTCCCTAAGAGTACCTTTGTACCTCTAGATGTTTGGCAAATCTGAAAACTATCCTTCAGGTTGAAGCTCTGGGACAAGGTAAAGAGGACTTTTACATGTGCAGACTGAGGGTGTGTTGCAGTCTATTATCTGAGCAGTGCTCTGGGTGTGGTATCTTGCCCAGAACTGTCTTTTCCATTGCTACAGTCCCATGGAGCCTAGGAATGTAAATCACTCTGACCACCAGAGCCAGATGATCAAGAGGCATCCTCTGTGTGTACTGTGGTTGCCTTCCAGCTTTAGTGAGGCTGAAAGAATATTCATGATTGGGCATATCCTCAGCATTAGCTGTGTCAAGGAAGAGTTCTTGGAAAGCAGGGCATGTCTTTGGCTTTACAAATATAGGAAGAGTTTTGGGGATAGGACACACCTGTGCCTTTAGCAAAGTTCTGTTCATATGCACCCACCTACACTAGCAAGGTAGAGGGAGTGTACAAAAGTGATGCTCACCAGTGCTTTGGCCCTGAAGAAATTCCCAACTAGTCTCTGGCCCTCAGAAGGTGCCTTAAGATTAGCAAAGGAATCTTCTTCACATATAATCTAATCACATATCGAACTGCCTTGTGTCCTGGGATGAGTGTATCTGTGCATAAGCCCCTCAGAAGGAGTATCTCAGATCACAGAGTCCTCAGGTCCCCTGGATGTAAGCCCCATTGGTTTCTACAGCCAGACATTTTTGATATCTTCTCTCTCTGGTGCAGGTCCCGAGGGTTGAGATGCTCAGTGTGGGGCACAAACCATCACTCTTTAGGGAGGAGCTCTACAGCTGTGAGATCTCTCCCTACTGTGTGTTGCCATGCTAAGTGTGGGGTCTTTTAGTGACACTATGTCTCTGTCTCTCCTACCCATTTTGCTGTGGTTCTTTCATCTGTTGTTGTGGAGGGAGCTGTTCCTTTAATTTTTATTTCTTTTTGAGTGGAAATTATTTCACATGTGGCTATAGATTTCAGGTGTCAGTGGGAAGTGAATTCAGGGTCTTCTATATTGCCATCTTGGAGCCATGCATATAATTATTTGTGTGTTACCCAAATGACTTTTTTTTTTCTGACTACAAAGGCAGGCAATATTTATTTATTATTGACATTGCAGATAATTTTTTTTTGCTTTTTGTTGCCTATCTAAAATATGATGAAAAATTATATTTGTTAAAGTCCAAGAAAAACTATAACATTTTATTGACTTGAGAATTAATCTTACAATTGAGTGATATTGAAAAACTTCAAATTATTCAGTGCTAACAGCAATTTTGTTAGAAGTTTGTGAAGTTTTAATGAGAAAACAACTGAATCAAGAAATTCAAAATCAAATGATTGGAATAATGGAGTCTTCTCTTTAGACTTCTTTCATGTCTGATCTTTTAAAACATAATATGAATAAAGCTCTTCTTTGTGGATTATTTCATAATTGCCTCTAAGTGAAAGAACAAATAATTTCTAGAATCAGTTGATACTTTATATCTAACATTATGAATAGTCTTTAAAGATAAAATAATCCTTAAAGATTATTGAGAAAAATTGAAGAGTGGTTGTATATATAGACCATATCAAATCAAAATTCATGTAAATTATTTTGAAAAATATATTTTAGATGTATAATTAAAACATGTGTATGGCATTATAATTGTAACTCTAAGGTACTATTTTCAATCTTCCCTACAGTTTCTATAAAATGAATAGGAAAAACCCACTATAGACAGCTACATAACAGCCCATTAAACCAGAGCTTTTCTGTTGCTATAACTGACTCTTTGAAACTGATGTGGCACAGACTGTGGCAGCCTTCAGTGACAAAAAGAATTTCAAAAACAGTTTTATTATTTATTTATTTATCTATTTATCTATTTATTTATTTATTATTTATTGGTATTCATTCTATTCAGACTATGTTCTGAACAGAAGAAAAGAAAGTTTAACAAAAAGCAGATTTCTTTTTGATTGTGAGCTTCAGCCCAAACCATGTTAGTTTCAAAGAGACAGTAGAGCTGATAGACTACAGTTTAAAAGATTAGTGTGCTGGTACTTACTGAAAGCTCTGTTTTTTTTTACCCTATCAACTGCTCAAAGCCCATAGAGTTTAAATGTTTTATCATAGAAGAAATACTCTGTGTTGTTAAATTGAAAGTAAATAAATGAAACAGATTTTAGAAGAAAAAAATAGGAACTATGTGTATCAGTATGCATTTCTCTTATTAGAAATTAATATTGTATGGTCACTTCTTATCATCACGATAATACGCCTTTTACTCCAGCATCCAGTATACTTTCTTTATGTTTCAGCATTTATTTATATTTAGATATAAATGACCACTACATGCATATGTAAATAACATGACATCTATGTCATTTTGTAACACTGGTTTGATTCTAACTCAAATTCCTAGGCATTTCCACAATTTTCTCATACTCTATTTCTCTTCTGCTAATGCATTTGGCACCATTCTTAGGAGGAATATTATTTAAAACTGTTTCAGAGTACTACTTTCTATCTTAAATGATGCATTTTATGGAGAAAAGCATAATGAATATAAACTTGTTAAAGTAATCCTTTTACTAACTTAAAAAATCATTCATTTTCATATATTCAGTGTCTAATATATAATTGTGTATTATTTTCATAAGCGATTCTTCTGCTAAAGTCTGTGATATCATCTTTTGCTCACTGAAATTAGAAAAAAATATTACATTTTATTGCATCAAAATTCAAATGAAATATAAAAGTAAAGAATGACTTTGTATTTGGAGTTAGAATAGTTAAAATTACTTTCAGTGGATACTTTTTTAACACTCATTTTATACTCTCACTTATTATAAGGCAGCCACTAAGACTGATTTCTATACCTAATTTGTTAAATATCTTAAATAAATATGGTAAACATTGGTATATTTATCATGAAATCATATAGGAAATAATGATTGGTTGGTTAAAGTAGGTAGTCTAAATGATTCCTAATATTCCTTCTAAAAAGACTATAAGTAGCAAGTCTAAAATACTTCAAAAATCATTATAGAAGTATTTCCAAAAATGATTATAGAAGCCAAAATTTAAAATTAACTTTCTCTGAAATCCTGCACTCAAGTTTTATTTACAACAAGACCAACCAACAAACCAACCAAACTCCCACTGCTTTCATTGCATCCTGGATATTTTCATTTTATCTCTGAATAAAGCTTTGGGTCTTCTAATATTTGTTATTTTGGCTTAAACCATGATAATGCTATGAGGACAAAGGACTTGATTCATAAATATTATGATAATTTAATGTGCAGGTAGAAGTTCACACAAAATTCTGAATCAATAACATTTGTTGTGTCTTTCCAAATATTCTATATGAAAATATTATAACAATAAATAATCTCTTTCTTTTTGAAATAATAAGAATTGGTTATAGATTTGTCAGTAAAGGTTTCTAATCACAGAAGAGCTGCTTAAGTATGACCAGTTGTCTTCCACTTCGGATATGTTATTGTAGCTTCAGGATGGGAAACATGCACAATACAACCAAAATGATTAACAAAAATATTTTTTTGTTACCATTTCAATTTATTTCGGTGATTCAAATGTTATTTTCTATGTATCGTTAGTGCTTAGTACAATTTCTGCTTGTTAGTGGACTCTCATTGAATAAGCTTCACAGCAATTTGATGGATTTTAAACCACCCAAATACAAACCTTCCATATCAAATGGGAATGAACTCCTTTCCAGTAATTGCGAATAGTACTGTTCAAGAGTTTTAGATTTCCTTTTCTTAATTTAAAGTTCTATTCTTTTGCTATCCTTGCAATTTATAATCATTGTTTTCCATGTCAATATTAGTATATGATGAACTATTCTGAAAGTAATTATGCATCCATGAATAACTTTTTTAGAGCGTGCTGTACATATATATCAAGGAAACTCAAGATCATAGATTTTTAAAAAAAATTTTTATGTTGCAATGTCTAGAATTTTTCAAGGCTTTGACTTAGATTCTGACTTAATGATTGCTATAAGGGTACAGATAATATAAGACTCTGAGATGCACATATATGGAAAAAGTCTTGGTATAACAGCTCATTTCTGCATTGACTTTAACAGTTACTCGTGGAAATCATATGAGAATATTTAAATAAATGCAGCCAGTTTGAGTTCCCTATCATCCATTCTGATGAATATGCATCGATTCAAAGAGTTTGAACAATCACATCATTCCCTTTACCTCATTTTTCTTATGAAAAGCAAGGACATTCTATTTGAAAATAACATTAACACAATGTCATGATTGAGTATTTAAATGAATAAAAGTCAGGAAAATCATTTCCTCATTTGTCTAGAGCTATAGCTTGGCAACATTGTATGTATCTTAAAGAATAAAACTGCTAAAAAAGCATGAGATATTCCTAAATAAAACCACCATTTATTTCATTTTCCTTGCTAAACATTTTTAAAGAGGAAAAAAAGGTAATCTCAAATCATTGACAAGCTAATATTAACAATGCAGCAAACTAAATGAAAAATCCTTAAATTCTTCTAGTCAATTCAATAAAGCTTTGCCCAAGGCATGTAAAAATATGGATGATTGCAAATGAAAATAAGTAAGCCACATGGGCAAAGGGAAAATAATTGTAATCTAATGACTCACCCTGTCTCTCAAAGTGAATTATTTGTATTCAATATTTAGCACAGATTGCCTGGAAATTTCCCATGAACATTCAATATTTCTAAACTGAGCCCATACTTACTCAAAACCAATATAGTGATTGAAGTGGAAAATTCTTTAAGTTTTTCTATTCAGCTAATTATCCTTCTGACTTGCTTAAATCTTCTACAATATAATTCAGAGTGACGCCAAGCAATTCCATTTCTCTACAGCTAGGTATCTCTCTTTGTAACCTGGATTTTTTGAGAAAAAGAAGAAAAAAAAGTAGAATGAATTCTAAAGTCCATTATATTATGTGAATATTCTATCTCAAATTGTATGTGATCACATTTTCTCACTAGGAGAATTAATGGTCAGGAAACCATTGGATGAGAGATTGAATTTGGAACTTTGAACCATTTTGATTCTAGTGAAGTTATATTATTGAAGTGGTAGTATAAATAAATATTGGTGACCAAGAAAGACTGTCTTGAACTTAATCCCAAATAATTGTGCTATACTCTCACAAATTAGTTTTTCTGCATATAGATGACCAAGTTAAGACTGTATGACATAAGAATCAGAGATGGAAACATTTAATCATAGTATTTTGAGAAAAAATTTTAAAAAGGGGTTATTGGGGATTTGGAATGAAGAATGGTAAGTGAAATGGATGAAGGTAAATTCATTCACTAAGAATACATAGAGTCTATGACTTTTTAAAAAATGTGTCTATATTAAATAGTATTTCATTTTGCTTTGAGAATAACAATATGTAGTATTGTTTGAGTTCCTAGCCAATTTTACAGTAATTTAATACATTTAACTTTATTTTATTATAGTATCATATTTCACATCATTTGACATTGAAAACCTTTATTGAAGAAATAACTCATACTACATCAGGATATGTTTTTTGGTCAGAACATAATTTAGAAGAAATAGTTACAAAATTCAGGCATAGTGACCATTATTGTCAAACCACATAAGTCAGGAAGGCTAAATTATAGAATGATTAGACCAAGAATTGTGGGGAAAGAGCCTAGAGAAGTAGAATAAAGAGTCTTGAAAATCACTGCTAAGGAATTTATGCATTAATTATAGTCTATGAGGCTATGAGAAATTGTTAGGCATCTGACATGGTCAGACTCACATTTTAAAGATACTCAGTATGAGTATTAAGAATATAAATGGGGGACAAGAACAGGACTGGTAACACTGAAGTCAGAGAAACCAGTTAAAAACCCATTGTAAAAAAAAAAAAAGAGAGAGAGAGAGAGAGAGAAATAAAGACCTAATAAAGACCTAAAACGTTACTGAGGAAATGGGACTAAAGTGAGGGGGAGAAATTGGGAGATATTAAAAGAGTAAAATTAATAGGATTAGGTGGCTAAATTGAACGTATGAGTTGAATGAAATTTAGGAATCTGGAGTGAATTCCAAATTAACGTGGAAAGGTCAAGTAGATTGGTAGCACAGAGATCCAGGGAAGAGTGGTGGTGAAACTTTTAAATTGTTTTTGTGATGACTTTTTAACCTAAATCTTGACTGAAAGTTCCTGACTAAAAAACACTGGAAAACTTTATGGACCAGTTAAGGTCTCTAGTGTTTTGTTAAAAAGTCATTATAAAGAAGCGTACTCCTTCCCTGTTGTGGCTTAGCAGGAGAATTTAAACTCCTTCTTTGTAGTTACATCATGGACATGAAGGAGAATTTCTTTCATGCTATAACCATACGGCCACCTCTCTATTTTTATTTGGTGGGATGGAGATTGGGGCTTCTAGATAGATGATTCCTATTCATATAGGAAAGGGTTAAATCATGAAGCTCTATAAAATCTCTGGCTATGGATTAGCATTATTATGCATTGAGAAATCAATGGGTAGTGAGTCCACTCTCAAGGACTGAGCTTTAACTTGAGGGCAAAGAGTAAGAAAACCTGGGCACGGACTCTGGTGCTTTGAAGCTTCCTGGAACTGATTATACTTCCTCATGGCTTCTTAATTTCACTCTATCCTATCTAATGTTTCCTAATCCCCTAATCTTTTTCCTTCATCAGCGTCTAGTTTCAGGATAATCTTAGGCAACAAAATGGCCTCAGGAGCGAGGGTGAGAAAGAGATTTGAATCTGTTCCATAGTCATCTTCAGTGTCCTTTAGCTTCTTGGTCCCATCTTTCCATGTTTTTAACAGTCCATGTATTCTATATCCTCACTTTTCCAATTAAAGTTTTTGTTTACTCTCATCTACCTTTTCTCTTCCTAAGGAAAGAACACTTAAATGCTCTTCTATGTTGCTCTTAGAAACCCAGTGGAAGAATGTTAGATCCGCTTTATGTCTAATCAGGGAACCACAAATTATATCCATCGGCCACACCTTACTCGTCATGTTTTTGTGTGGTCTATGAATGAAGAATCCTTCTCACAATTTTAAGAGGTTGAAAAATACTGGGGCACCTGGGTGGTTCAGTTGTTAAACATCTGCCTTCGGCTCAGGTCGTGATTCCAGGGTCCTCTGGCTTCCTGCTCAGCAGGAAGAATGCTGCTCCCTCTCCCTCTCCCACTACTAGTATTCCCTCTCTCAATGTCTCTCTCTCTGTCAAATAAATAAATAAAATCTAAAAAAAAAAAGAAAAGAAAAGAAAAAAGTAGGGCTCCTGGGTGGCTCAGTGGGTTAAAGCCCAGGATCCCAGGATTCATCCCTGCATTGGGCTCTCTGCTCAGCAGGGAGCCTGCTTCCCTTCCTCTCTCTCTCTGCCTCTCTCCTTCTGCCTCTCTGCTCACTTGTGATCTCTGTCAAATAAATAAATAAAAATCTTAAAAAAAAAAAAAGAAAAGAAAAGTAGGAGGAATACTATTTTGTGACATATGAAAATTATATAAAATTTGAATTTCAGTTTCCATAAGAAGAGTTTTCTTTTTTTTTTTTTTTATTTATTTATTGCCCTTGGTTGTTTCCTCACAACAAGGGCACTAAAAAGTTGTGATAGAGGGTTACCTGGGTGGCTCAGTCCATTAAACATCTGCCTTTAGCTCAGGTCATGATCCCTGGTATTGAACCCCACTCTGCCTGCTTGTGCTCTCTCTCTCTCTGTCAAATAAATAAATAAAATAATTTTTCAAAAAGTTGTGATAGAGATTAATATGGCCCATTATTCCTACAATATACACTGTCTGGTCCTTTATAGAAACTTCGCCAAACCCTTGTCTTGACCATTCCTTCCTCCAGCAGCATTCAGGGTATGGAGCCCTTTTCTTTCTATAGAGCTTACATTCCAGAAGGTGAAACAGCAAGTCTCCTTTACTGTGATAATTTTCTAAACTTACATGGAGTTTCCATCATCCTTGGAACTCATCCAGAGAGAAAGCTGCAACTAAGTCCAGCACCATGTTTTAACCCTCATTTAGTCTCCGTTTTCTTCAAGTCCCTTAAGCCAGCATCACAACTTTTATGACCCCTAGGTATCACTGCTCTTAGCCTTTTAAAGAAAACAAAGCATCTTTCTCTGGCACCATAGGTCCAATTATTGTGAAAGAAACCCTATATACAAGGCTATTATCTCTGCTATAAATTTACAAATTCAGTTTAAAAGCTCAAAATTTGCTTCTATGTAAACATTATCCTGAGGACAAGCGTTTGTAGAAAGTAGTTGATTATGTGTGAATTGTGAGTTAAGAATTATTGGTGTGAAGAAGCCAGGGGGCATTTCCTGAATTTCTTTTTGCTGCCATTTATTGTATATTAATTATCTGTTTGCTTGCTTGTTTTTCATGTACTATGATAAAGGATTTACCTGTCTTTTACTTCTTTTGATTATAGCAACAATCCTGTAAGTTAGATTCCATCATTATATCATTTCATAAAGGGGGCAGAGATACAGAGATAGTAAGTAAATTGCCAGAAATTGCTTAGTAAAATGATGGAGGCAAAACTTGAACCCCTGTTGATTTTACCCTGTGTATATGAAAGAAAGAGAGACAGAGATACTCAAAAAATCTTGTTTAAAATCAGAAAAGGCCAAGTATTACACTAATCTTGGATAAACTTTTTGCTTCCATCGTTATTCTAAGATGTATTGGGTATTTAAAGCAAAATTATTTATCTAGCACTTTAAAGCATAGTTCTCAATTCCTCCAATGTCATTATAATAGTGAAACATTTGAGGATCATTTGTTAAAAGCCATAATTATTCTGAAGTTGTTATTGATTTGTGCAATAGGGAATTGAAAGGTTGAACACTTCAGTTTAGTATATTCTGTAAAGCATAATTCTCATGGTGGTGATGGTAGTGGTATGATCAGAAAGGGCAGAAGGGAAATATGGTGAAATCTATAACCAGGGGGAGTTTCTTATAATCCTGTTTCCTAAGAATGCATTTGCATTTCTTTTGTTAATCTATATGAGGTTTTTCCTTCATGCTGATGGTTTTTGAGAAATATTTTCCTTTCATACGTGAAGCTGACTTTTAAATAATGTTTTAGTATTTTAGAGGTTCTTGTGAGGGAGCATTTAGAAATGTTTTGATATTGGATGCTTTCAATAACTATTTAGGCTGAACCCAGCTTAAAATGTTTCCTCAGCATGATTTTCTTGAATTTATACTTCACGGTTTCCATACTTTTAGAGAAAATGTGAATAAAGCATTTTTAAACTAAACAAATATCTCTGTATCTATCTATGTCTATAAATCTGGGTGAAAATATGATCTGTACATAATAGGTAATGCAAATTACTCATTTATACATATAGGGTCTAGTGACATGTACATATAAGAATAACAAAAAATAAAAATAAATACACTGATTACAAGGAAAAAAAAGAAAAAAATTACCATCTCTATTAGCATTTGGCATTGCTAAGAACAGTTTCCTGGATCATAGGTGAGAAATAATAAGACTTTTGTATTAGAAACAGAAAATAACTGAGAAATTCAAAACTTAATTAGTCATTGTGGTTTAATTTGTTTTCCTACACTGCATAAAAGATTTGGGGCACACCACATTCAAGAGAATACCATTGTTATTAATTCCCTAGGGCTGTGATAACAAAATACCGTAAACTTGGTGGCGTAAAAGAACAAAAATTTATTTTCTCACAGTTCTGGAAGCTAGAAGTACAAAATCAAATTATTGGCAGGGCTATGCTCTTTTTGAAAGCTCTGCGGGTGGGATGTGATCTTTCTTTGCCTCTTCCAGCTTCTTGTTGTTGCTGGTATTCCTCAGCTTTTCTTGGATCCTAGACATGTCATTCATCTCTGCTGTAGGGTTACATAATATTATTACTATTTGTGTCTGTCTTTGTCACTGTATGGTAATGTCCCCTCTTCTTATCAAGACACCAATCACTAGATTAGGCCTACCCTTAATCAATATGACCTCATCCTAACTTTATCACATCTGCCAACACCGTTTCCAAATAGCATTCACAGATAACTAGGGGTTAAGACTTCAACATGTTTTGGTGGGGAGGATACAATGTAATTCAGTCAGCAGTATACATAACACTTAAAAATTATTTCAACCTAATAATTATAAAAGGATGGTGGACATAGACAATTAGGCTGAATATGCTATCTGAACAACAAATCTAGTTCAAATGCATTTATATCACAGTTCATTGGAAATTCACATGCCTTGATTTTCTTATTGAACTTCTTATTAAGATACTATTAGGGTACTATTTTAAAATATTTTCTTTTAATTAAAATTATTTTGAAAAATAACAAAGAGCTCTCATTTACCCTTTATGTAGTTGCCCCTAGTGATAACACCTCATAAACTATATAATAAAATATCACAGCTAGGATATTGACATGAATGTAATCCATCCATTTTTTTTTCAGATTTCCCTAGTTTTACTTATAATCATATATATGTGTCTGTTTTGTTCTATTCAATTCATAACATGAGTCTGTGTGTCCACTGTCATAGTTAGGATATAGAACAGTTCTATCAGCAGGAGTATCCCTAGTACTGCACTTTTATAATCATAATCATATAAATTATATCATCTTTTCCTGCCCCTACCTTCCCACTTCTAACCCCCAGTAATTATTAATCAGTTCTTCATTTCCAAAATGTTATCATTTTTTTGAAAAATTATATAAATGGAATATATAATATGGAACCTTTTGAGACTGCCTCTTTTTGAGTTAGTTTAATTCTCTGCAGTTACACACAAGTTCTTGCCTGTTACTGGTATTTCATTCATTTTTATTGCTGAATAACATTCCATGGTTCGTATGTATCAGTTTGTTGAACAATTCCAGCTCTCTGATGTTTAAAAGTAGAATTTTATTTTAATTATTGGTTAGAGAGAAATAACTTTTCTGAATTCATTCCAAATATTTTTATCTTTATTTTCCAAAGTTCTTAAGTCATTCTATTATAGAGTATAACATACATTTTGTATTGGAATTTAGGATATTTCTGATGGGTTTGAGTGAGGACTATTTGAAACTATAGATTGCTAAACCATGAAAGATTGAAGAGCAGACCTTTGGGTATTGTTCAGTTTACAACTCCTTCTCAATTCCAGGTTTTCCTGGAAATAATTATTAAATGTAAAGAGTATGATGTTAAATTTTCTCCCCCTTTCAAAAAGAGAGAGACGGGTTATGTGTTACATAAAAGATGTTTATATTATTTCTTATAACTATGAGAAAAACATATATTAGTTACTATTCCATGAAAAAGGACTCTATCTTCATGTAGAGCTTTAAAAAAAATGGTAGTCATCTTACTCAGATTTTTCCCATGTGCAAAGGAAAAGAGTTTATATAATTAAAATTGGTGAAATAACTAAGCTGTTTTGTAAAAATAAAAAATGATTATCCAATAAAATACTTGTTATTGATTATTTTTTTCTCTTTCACATTATTTTGGCATCAAACTTGATCTTCTGTTTATGAGAACATAAAAGGAGAAGTTATAATCTATTGAGTTAATTCCATATCAGAATTCTTTACCCACATTGTTATTACAGCTAGTCTTCAAACAATATCTATGAGAAAATAATTTTGTTTACTTTTACAGATGTTAAAATGCAAATCCCAAAGAGGTATGGAACACAAAGGTGATTAAGAGTACAGAAATTGAAGTTATACAAATCTGGATTTAAACTTAGTTCTGCTACTACTGACTATTAAAATGGCATATCCAATAAAGGATTAGCATCCAAAATATATAAAGAAATTACACAACTCAACACACACATACACAAAACAAATAATACAATTTAAAAAGGGCAGAAGACATGAACTGACATTTCTCCAAAGAAGGCATCCAGATGGCCACCAGACACATGAAAAAATGCTGAATATCACTCATCATCAGAGAAATACAAATCAAAACCATAGTGAGATGTCACCTCACATGTCATAATGGCAAAAATAACAAAACACAAGAAACAACAAGTGTTGGCAAGGATGTAGAGAAGAAGAAGCTTTCGTGCACTGTTGGTGGGAGTGTAAACTGGTACACCCACTGTGGACAACAGTATGGAGGTCCCTCAAAAAATTAAAATTGGAATTAGCATATGATCCAGTAATTCCTACTACTGGATATTTACCCAAAGAATACAAAAACACATATATTCAGAAGGATACATGCATCCCCATGTTTATTGCAGCATTATTTACAATAACCATATATGGAAGCAGTTCCAGGATCCATCAATAGATGAATGGGTAAAGAAGATGTGGTATATATATACAATGGGATGCTACTCGGCCATAAAAAAGAATGAGATCTTGCCTTTTGTAATAACATGGGAGGATTTACGGGGCATAGTGCTAAGTGAAATAAGTCAGAGAAAATCAAATACCATATGATTTCACTCTTACATGGAATTTAGGAAACAAACATGAACAAAGAGAAACAGACAAACCCAAAAACAGATGCTTAAATATAGAGAACAAATCGATGGTTATTAGAAAAGAGGAGGGTAGGGGAATGGGAGAAATAGGTAGAGGGGATGAAGAGTACACTTAACCATGATGAGCTCTGAGTACTATATGGAATTGCTGAATCACTGTGTTATACACTTAAAACAAAGATAACACTATATATTAACTATGCCAGAATTAAAATTTTAAAAATTTAAGGGCACCTGGGAGGCTCAGTCATTAAGCATCTGCTTTTGACTCAGGCCTTGATCCCAGGGTCCTGAGATCAAGCCCTGCATCTGGCTTTCTGGAAAACCTGCTTCTCCCTCTCCCACTCTTCTGCTTATATTCCCTCTCTCACTGTCTCTCTCTCTCTCTCTCTGTGTCAAATAAATAAATAAAATTTAAAAAACATTAAAATATGAAAAAATAAAGACAAAAACATAAACTTTCTTTAATTCCAATTTTCTCATCTGTATCACAGGGCTAACAATACCATATCTTTCATAAATAAGTCCTTTGAGATTATACACACACACACACACACACACACACACACACACACGTATGTATATACATGTATACATACATGCATGTATTTACGTGTATATATACATATATGTATATATACATGCATATACATATGCGTGTGTGTGTGTGTGTGTGTGTGTCACACTCAAGATGCTGCCTGGCATGGGCTCAGTTCATGGAATTTAAAATAATTATTTAAAAGCACTAATATTTTAAATTAAAATTAATATAATTATTTTTAAATAGATATTATTTCAAAGATAATAGCTGGAAAATTATGGAGGACTTTAAGTCTAGGTGTATATCAGTTTCTATGAACTAGATTTTGTTGCATAACAGAATTACTCTAAATCTTGGTAGCTAGAAATAACAAAGGATTGTTTCCTACTATTTCTATATGTCCATCTTGTTTCTGCTCATCAAGTCACTTTGGAACATAGTTGAATGGTACCCCCAAGATTTTGTCATTTTTCCCTTAAGAGGAGTGCAATGACTCTTCACTTTTGTTCATATTTCATTGATAAGACAAATTACATGACCACATCTAAAATCAAGGGGCAGAGAAATGTTATGCTATCATGTACTCAGCATGTGAAAAAGCACAAGTATTTTTAACAGCACTAATACTCTTTCCGATTATACTGTAATAACTCCATGTTCTTTCTATTTCTCTATTTTTCAGCCTACTGACAAAAAAAAAAAAGAAAATTTTCTAATTCCCATATGGAACATTTTGTGGACACTAATAAAAGTGATGGCGAAGATGACTTTTTAAAAAGAAATAAAAAGGCATTTTTCTTCCTCACCTCCACATACCTATCCATCTATTCCTTCTTTTTAAGTTCTTTTTATTAACATATAATGTATTATTTGCCCCAGGAGTTCAGGTCTGTGAATCATTAGTCTTACACAGTTCACAGCACTCACCTAGCACATACCCTCCCCAATGTCCATAACCCAACCACCTTCTTCCTACCCCCCTCCCCCCAGCAACCCTCAGTTTGTTTTGTGAGAATAAGAGCCTTTTATGGTTTGTCTCCCTCCCGATATTAATGCCAACATTGGGCCTCTAATATGTCTTGGACATTCATTATATCACTCATCATTCTCATGTCATAAATCAGTGGTGATAACAATTTATCGTACCACCTAAGTAGAAAAGAAGAAATGAAAACTGCAATCTGATCCCCGATGAAACAAGTGACAAAGAACCAAACAACAACAAAACCCAAAACATGCAAACAAAAAGGACTTATGCTTAGCCAACTCAAATGATGTGAAGTGAGAAAAAAATTAAAAAGTGCTCACTGTTGTCTAACCTGTTCAGCATTTGAAAATAATGCATCCTTGTCAGGCTTCCTGATAATAAAACAGAGTTTGGAAGTGGAATCTTCCTTAAAACTCTGCAGCTGAGAGCTAATTAGTGTGTTGGCAAAGCTGTCTGGTAAGACTATACACACACACACACACACACACATACACATAAATATATATATTGTTGTATTTTAGAGATATATGAATATAATTTGGTGTCACAGATACTTATATAAATATTCTTTATCTCACATCTTTGAGAAACTAATAAAAGTTGTTACTCTGGTTTGCCACTTATACTTGGTAAGTGGAGATAAAATGTGCTCATATAAAATAATCCATTATTTTATTTAAATATATAATATAGGTCTAGTTAAAGCAACTAGTATAAGTATATACATAAAATATGAATGCTATTCAATACACACGGCTGTGCTTGATTACCCTACCTACAAGAGCTTAAATATGAGATTTAAATGACTTGATTGGCGAAGGTGTTGAACATGAGGAAGAAAAGATGAAGCACATGCAGCTAGGAGAAATAGTACAGATTTTCCTCTTGCTAGCTAAATGTTTTGGGTTCCAGCACACAATTACTAACAAATGCAAGAAGGCCCTAAGGATGCAACTGGGACCCTTCTCTACTGACTTTCTAATCACAAATAGTTATTCAGTGATTACTGTTAGCCTTTCACTTTATATGTATTTTTAATCATTACAAAAACTCTATGAAATATTAATATCCCAGGTGTAATGAGAAAAAACTGCACTCAGAGAAGTTAAGCAACTCATTCAAGGTCTGAAGTGAGGGGTAATTTGAATTCGAGTTCTCATACATGCTTTAATCATGCTACACTTTGTTTAGTTTCAGGGATGTTCTCAGCCCTTTGCTCCCTCAGAGTTCAGAATTTTTATAGATGTAGCACCCTCCTTCTTTCTGGGGACCTGGCAAACTCATTTTCTTTTTTCAATTTTCAACTAAGCTATAGCCCTAATTATGTCCATGGATCCCTTGATAGCAGTTAAAAAAACATAATGTAATAGAATAATGGCCCTCCCAAAGACAAACACATCCTATTCCTCAGAAACTATGGACATGTTACCTTACACAGCTAAAAGGATTTAGCAGATGTGATTTGGTTAAGGAGTCATCTGATGGAAGATTGCTACCTTGGTGGGTCCAATGTATCCTTAAAATAGGAAGGAGGGAAGGATAGAGAAAGAGGGATGTGGAAACAGAAGCAGACTTTGGAATGAAAAGCTTTGATGATGGATGAAGGGATCACGAGTCAAGCATTTCAGGTGACTCCTGAAGCTGGGAACAGACTCTCCTCTAAAGCCAGCAGAAAAAATTCAGCTCTGCTGACAACTTGATTTTAACCCACAAAAGGTACTTGGGCTCTGACTTCAAGAACTATGAGATAATACATTTGTGTTGTTTTAAGCCACTAGGCTTGTGGTAATTTGCTATTTCAACAATAGGAAACTAACACACATAGCTCCTCAAAATCTCAACTGATCCCTTAAGACTCAGCTTAAGGTCCTCCATCCTCAAAAAAAGTCCTCATAAATAAAATTGAGTACAATAATATGAGATCAAGTTTTAGAACTGTGATGTTATGCAGTAAGAAAAAGTCCTCATAAATATAATATGGACCTTTACTTGAACCTGTCTTATCTATTTTCCAATGCCTTTTCTTCCACCTCCAAATATCTATATGCCATGGGGAAGAAAAGGCTGCTTGATACAACTAAAAGAAAATTGTAGCTTTGAGTTCCAATTCTCTGTGGGGAACCCTCTAGGAAAAGTTAAACACTGAAGAAGCTTTTTTTTTTTTTTTTTTAATATCATCTAGAGATTACATCAACAGGGAGAGTAAAGAATCTCCTAAAAGATGACAAAGATTGCCTAGGGGACACTGGAGACATCTATCAAAACAACCACCACCCAAGTCACTATTGTACATCAGTACAGAGTTTAATGATCCTAACTTAAGAGTTTTCAGTACAATTATATATATATATTTTTAACTTCATTTTAACAAATAACCTTTACAGTGTTATGACAAATATTATTTGAATCAGGGCACTTCATGATCCAAGGACATGTGTAAGCTCACATGTCTCCCAGATGGTGAAGATGAGATTTAAATTTACGACTCATTGATTCCAAACACCAATGGGAAAAGAACTTAGATATTTGACTCTAATGGCTATTTAGAAAATCTTTTCTGTGTTTAACAACAAAAATGCCCAGGGTCGTCCTGTACTACCACAAAAGAATAGCTCAAAGTGGGAAACCCATTTTGGGGCAAAGGAGGCAAAGGAGGGTTTCAGACCAAAGCTTCTTAAAATCTTTCTTGAGAAGAATCAGTTTTTTTCTTTCTTATTTTAATTTCTTTTGTTGTTCCAATCTGTTGTAAGACCAATGCTTTATAAAATACTGTTAAAATAAGTTTTAAATTTGGGAATTTCATCATTGTTTACTGGTTTAAAAAAAAAAAATGACTGACACTAGTTTGTTCACCACTCTTTACATAGCAGTGTTTTAGACAGTACAATGATCCACATATTACATTTTCTAAGTGTTTCAGTTTAACACAAAATAACAGGCATCTCATATGGCTGAATCAATGTCTGATTATATTCAAATGAATAGCACTTTGATGCTTGAACACTTGCTGAATATTATAGATATCTACATATTTTTGGGAAGAGGGGCAAAGACTCAGAACTCCACATAGGAAGTTTTCTAAAATTTCTATTCAGACTTTTGTCCTAATCTTCAATTATTCCAACTTATAACAGTAGCTAAATAGCTTCTTCTATTTACATATGCAACACTCCCTTTATAAATAACCATTACATCACCCTGCACCACTTCTCTGATCATAGTGGGCTAATCTTGTATAACCGAAGAATTTGGTGATTCTGTGGGTCCCATTCTGGTCTCATTTTTCTCTATTCCTCAGTCTTCCCATCTGAGAAAAATAATTGATAGATACATACATACATAAAATAATGGCTGTTATTTACAGTCATTATTATGTTAATTGTGTTAACTATTATGCTAATCACACATATGGATATGTACTGTATTTGGCATAGGACAAATGCAATGTGTCAGGTAGTATTATTATTTATCAGATAATAAAGAGAGGTCCAGGTGATTGCCTGAGAAGTAGAATTTTTGTATTTAAATGGGTTTAAAAAAAACCTTGCTTTTTTATTTGAATCTTAAAATCTCTGTCTTTTCATTGAGGGTGTTTAGATTATTTACCTTTAATATAATTGTTGATATGTTTGAGTTTAAATAAATCTACCATACGGATCTTTGTTTTCTCTTTTCTGACACTGCTTTATGAACTAATTCTCTTCGTTTTCTAATTATCTCAATTATTTCTTTTATTTTTCCTCTTCTTATGTCTCCTTTGGATGAATTTGGTATTTTTTTCTGATTCCCTTTTATATTTTGTGTAGGGTTGTAAGCTAAAATTCTGTTGTAATAATTCAATGGTTTCTTCGGGTTTATAGTATACATTTTAAACCTGTTTGTTAGAGGATAACTTCATTGTTATTTTTATTTTCTTCTGAACATATTCTGCTTATATTTTTGGTACATTTAGGCAGAAGGGTAGATCTGATCCATATTGTTCCATCTTGGCTGGAACAAAAGTTCTATTGAATGTAATTTATCTTACTATTCTTCTCTTGGAATTTTCTTATATAGATGATACTCCATTACATTACATTATATAAAGGAAAATATTTTAAAAATATTGAAATTTCTATCCTCACTCATATATTTGAAAAAAATATAAAATCTATCTAAATAATCAGACATTAACAATTAAGGAACAAGTTTAATACTCAGAAGTTCATCAGTAACATCAGGCTATTGTTTATGGTTTCGTGATTGTGTCATAGTGACCAAAGCCTTAAGCAAAGGCTAAAAAATAGCTTAAGTAGAAATGAAATGATGGTCTTACTTATTTTTTTTAAATAGTATATATATATATGGGTGTGTCTGTGTGTGTGTGTGTGTGTGTGTGTATACACATTCCCTATGTAGTAATACCCACACAGCAAATTTCTGATATCAGAATACATTTTTTAAAATATTGGCAACTTGTTATCAGTAAGCTATGAACCCTACCAAAATTGATGAAGATGATCAACCGAAATTTGCCACGCTATCCAATACCATAGTTTCAAGTCACATGTAGTGAATGAGCACTTGAAACGAGTCCCATGTGACTAGGGAACTGGATTCTAAAATTTACTGAATTTTTATTTAAATATAAATTGTAAAACTGTAAGGTTTTAAGTGTGATTGGGACCACTTGAGTTTGTGAATCTAACTTTTCAAACTCTAAATTTTATGAGGTCTATATACACATTAATATTTCTGATGAAAATTTAACCAAATTGAGACATATTCCAACAGTGAAATAGATACCATATATTAAAGACATTATAAGGGAAAAAAGAAACCTAACTTCTTCCCTTATATTTTTTCATATTGATTACATGTTTAAATGATAATATTTGTTGATATATTGAGTTAAATAAAATATAATTTTTTCATATATTACTTTTTACTTCTTTTTGGTATAGTTACTAGAAAATTTATGAGACTGAGTTACTAGAAAATTAAAAAGAAATCACATGGAGCCTGTTATTATATTTCTATTGGATTAGTGTGGATATTAGTAATTATGTTTTGCTGTCTATATCAAATATTCAATTTATTAAGAAATGGTTTGAAAAATCAGTGTATTCTGTGACTGGCCATAAGTTAATAGGATCAAAAATACCATAGACTTTCCAAAGTAAGAGAAATCCTACATCCTAAGAATTTTCTGGAAATGCAGATCTGAAACCTGTCACTGATTTTTGTTATTTAGGCATGCATTTTTATTTTATTTTTATTTTTTAATTTGTTTTTAAATTTATTTATTTATTTATTTATTTATTTGAGAAAGAGAGAGAGAGTGCAAGAGAGAGCATGAGAGCCTGGCGAGGGGCAAAGGGAGAAACAGAGTCCCCACTGAGCAGAGAATCCCAAGATCCCGGGACTCTGGAGATCATGACCTGAGTTAAAGGCAAACACTTAACCAACTGAACCACCCACGTGCCTCAGGCATGCATTTTTAAATGATGCATTAATCACCATAGATCAAAGAATTGAAAATAAGACAACAAGTCTGTCTTTTGGGGAACAGAGAGGGAGAAGGGCCAAAGTGTCATCAAGGCTCCAGACATAGCTAACCAGCAGTCTAATGTTTGACAATTTATTCAGACCCTGAGTCCTCAGAGAATTTAACTAGGTGATAAACTCCTTTCTACATTAATTTCATAACTATGAAAATAAATAAATCTACTAACATCACTATGTAAAACACGTATTTTTGAACGTATGGCTAAGGAACTAAGATTTAAACAAGACAATTTGTGAACAAGTGCATTAGATATGATAGAGATTCCTTGAGACAAAATGAAATAGCCCTGAATTTGACTTTTGAGAAATGTGCTAAGGTAAAGGCTAATTTACTTTAACAAAGTAAATGAAATAGAAGCTTATCTCCTTTTCAGGTTTTGTCTAGTCTACCCAGGCTTTCAGGGCAAGTGCTACTAAACACTGTTATTTAGTGACCTAGGCTAATTCTATATATGTGTACAATCCCTTAGGGTGTTGACATTGTCTACATGGTTAAATCTGGATTCCTGCAGTATCTTTATGCTGATTTATGAGAAGAAAGGAAAGTAAATCCAGGGCAATTTACTTTTAAGCAAGTCACATGGAAGTTTTACATATTACTTCTGCTTATATACCATGAATAAAAATGTAGTGACATGGCCACACAAGCTACAAGGGAGTTTGGAAAATATATTCCCAAGTGGGCAGTTATGTGTCCACCTAAAATTATTTTAATTTACAACAGTGGGAATGATGAGACCTGCAAAAGATAAAGAAACCTTGTTTTGATTGATTACCTAAGAGCATGGACTTAGGCTCTAGCACATGTGCTCAGTTGCACAATGATATATGTGTAAATAGCATGGCACAATTTTAATAGTAAATGTGGATTCGCTTGGTGTGTAGTCTTTGCTCGAAATGCTTAAAGATTTAAATGATTATAAGGAAGGTAATCTCAAGGGGAATTGCAGAATTGTGATAAATTCTGATCCTTTTCAATGTGCTTGTATCATCATTTGTCATTACATCTACAGAGATCTTTGGGAAAAGGGGAGAATGGGTTTTGGTGAACAATTTACAAATTTTATTTCTGCCTTCATCATTTCATTGCTGTTTGACTTTCTGTTAATGTCTTAATCTCACAGTTTCACTTTTCTTATACGTAAAAATGAAAGAAGAGAACATATTTCCAATGATTTTTGTGGAGGTCTAATGAGAAAATGTAGGTGAAATTACCTAAAATATGGTTAACATTTAATATTTGTTATGTGGATAAAAATGATAATTTTTTCCCAGCTATTTTTTAATTAATTTTTTATTTTCAGCATAACAGTATTCATTATTTTTGCACCACACCCAGTGCTCCATGCAATCCGTGCCCTCTGTAATATCCACCACCTGGTACCCGGACCTCCCACCCCCCGCCCCTTCAAAACCCTCAGATTGTTTTCCAGAGTCCATAGTCTCTCATGGTTCACCTCCCCTTCCAATTTCCCCCAACTCCCTTCTCCTCTCTATCTCCCCATGTCCTCCATGCTATTTGTTATGCTCCACAAATAGTAGGGTTTATGTTGTGTACTATAATGACCATTAGTATATTTTGCAACAACTGTTTTCAACTATTATTGAAAGGACAGGTCAGTATAAATGAATAGAAAGCTCAGATTAAGATTCATGTAAATATAGTCAATAGATCATCGGATAAGGGGCAAAATAATGCAATGGAGCAAAGATAGGCATCTTACTAAATAACTCTGGAACAACTGGGTATCCACATGTAAAAGGAATAAAGGAAGAAAGAAAAAGAGAAAAAAGAATCTAGACATAGACTTTCCACCATTCGCAATAATTAACTCAAAAATCATATATCTAAATGCAAAATGCAAAACTTTAAAACTTCTTGGAGCAAGCCTAGATGACCTTGACTATGGTGATGACATTTTAGATACATAACTGAAGGCACAATCTATAAAAGAAAAAGAAACTGATAAGCTAGACTTCATTAAAATTAAAAACTCTATTCTGAAAAAGACACCATCAAGAGAATGAGAAGACAAGCCACAGACTGGGAGAAAATTTTTGCAAATGTCACATCTGATAAAGAACTGTTAGCCAAAAATACAAAGAGCTTAATAATAGAGAAGTAACCCAATTAAGAAATGGCCTAATGATCTTAACAAACACCTCACCAAGGAAGATATTCAGATAGCAAATAAGCATATGAAAGGTTGTTCAACATCATACATCATCAGGGAGTACAAATTAAAACAACGCTAAGATACCATTACACACCTATTAGAATGGGCAAAATCTGGAACACTGACAATATCAAGTGTTGATGAAAATGTAGAACAAGAACTATCCTACATTGCTGGAAGAAATACAAAATGGTACAGACACTTTGGAAGACTGTTTGGCAAATTGCTTACAAAACTAAACCTACTATTACCATATAGTCCAGTAATCCCACTTCTGATATTTATCCAAAGGAGTTGAAAACTTATGTCAATACAAACCTTTACACGGGTGTTTATAGCAACTTTATTTATAATGACTTACACTTGGAAGAAAGCAAGATACCCTTTGGTAGGTGAATAGAAAACAAACTGGGGTATACCCAGACAATGCAAAGTTATTCAATACTCAAATTACCTATTGAGCCATGGAAAAATATAGAACAAACTTAAGTGTATGTTATTAAGTGAAAGAAGGCACACTGAGAAGGTTATATACTCTAAGATTCCAATAATATGGTATCCTAGAAAAGGCAAAACTGAGGAGACAAAAAGATCAGTGATTGCCAGAGGCTGTGGGTGGTGGGATAGGGAAGAATGGATAGTAGGAGCACAGAAGACTGGGGGGTAGTGAAAATACTCTGTGTGATACTATAATGGTAGATATATGTCATTATACATTTATCCATACCCATGGAAAGTACAATACCAAGAGCAAACCCTAATGTAAACTATGGAGTCTATTGGTAGGTTCAGCATTTATAGGGAATGTACTGCTCCAGTGGAGAAGGTTGAGGTGGGGAGGCTATCCATGTATAGGGTCAGGAGGTATATGGGGAATCTCTGTACCTTCCTGTCAATTTTACTATAAATATAAAAATAAATATAATTTACTATAAATATAAAACTATTTTAAGACAAAAATTATCTAAAAAATAATGTATGTCATACAATTCTATTTATAGAAAGTGTGAAACTATTCATATGGCATTATAAAATGATACTGCTTACCTTTTGTGAAGAGGACTGGAACAGTGAGTGTTTGGGAAGGGTCATGGGGGATCTTCTAGGGTACAAATTATGCTGTATTTCTTGACCTTGCCTGTAGTTTCCTGAGTTTGTGCATTTTGTGAGGATTCATGGGGCTTTACCTTTAGTATATTCGCACTTCAATTAAAAACAAAAACGCAAGAAAGAAAAATATCTAACCCAGAGTCCCTCTTCTTATTTTATTCTCTTCACGTAGAAACTATTGTTTAACTTTTAAGAATTCATGGTTAAATTTAGAACGTGGCTAACTGGAGTGAAAAGCTGGGAGTAAGAGATCCATGCTGAAATCAAGGTCACAGGATATGAAAGAAATATAAATGAACTAAATCATTGTTATCTTGGGCCAAAAATCAATGAACACATAGGAAAATATACTTATTTTAATTTCTAGGGAATCTGGAAAATGTGGCATCACAAGCAATTTAAGGTATACAGGATATTACTTACCACAGTCACATTCCCACTACAACAATTTTTATTGGGGGGCATGAGTTTATATACATTCTTTTGGAGAAAGAGTTTGATTGTAATGAGAGAAAATAGTGTTAGTATTCATTTGAATGTGTGAACATTTAATATTGACTATACGGAGTTTTCAGTGGGGATTTAAAATGTGATATATGAGGAAATTTTAAGTGCAATAAATTTAATAAACTGAAAGTTCTCTGTTTTACTAGCAAGACCTAAATCTTCCTCATCTACACAGAAGACTTTGCAGTGTTAATATTCTTTCCCTATGCCTACAAATAATCTTCAGGAAAACTGGATAAAATGCCTCATCATATATACTCTAATGCTGAAACTTATGTAGTTAAATATGGCTGTGTGCCTTTTAATGACTCATTTCATGGGAAAATAATCATCCTCCAAAGCTTCCTGGAGAAAGTACAAAATCCCTTCTGTTGCAGGGAGAGAGAATGTATGCAAGGCCTTATATATTAAAGCAGGGAGGGGGCATAAAAGGACCCTTGACGATTTTCACCTCTGAAGAAGATGTCTATTTATTGTTTGACATTTTCTTGACAGTAAGTTATTGAGCTATAATGTGGAAACTTGGAAAATGATGCATAGACTTATATATATATATATAATTATTTTTTTCCTAATTGAACTTCACACTTTGTGTTAAACACCTGAAGGATGGAAGAAGGATATGCAGTCTTAACGCAGGCTGGCTTTGATGTGATCTTTACTGGTAGGCTCTATCAAATAACAAAATAATGAATTATTATAGGCAAAGGAGGAGAATAATGATTATTAAAAGAAGGAAATTCCTTTTATCTAGTCTATAATTGCTTTAATTTTAAAAGCATTTTACCATGTATAGCAAGAAGTCCTATGGACACTCAAATTGCAGAAGCTGGTCATAACCTATAATTCTAAAATATATCTATAGTGTCAAGTAAAAATAGATATTCTAAATATTTAAGAAATTTTCTTTTTTTTCCCTTAGTTGTCCCTTTGTTTAGAATATGTCTAGGATGCCGTTAAAGCTTCTTTTGGGGGTTTCTAGCAATCAGCCACTGTGTTCAACTGTAGCCCATTATGTATATAACCTATGAAGTGGCAAACCACCTGAAGTTGCCCTCCCAACATTTGCCATCAATTTAATTTCCCAGCTTCATTTATTGTCATGATTCCAACCAAATGCAATATCATTTTGTAGTTGTTTTTTTAAACAATAGACTGTAAAACTTATGCCAGGTGGATTTTAACTTGTAGGTAAAGAAATGGAAGATCATATTTTACGTATTTGGACTGTAAGTGACACAGTTAGAAAAAACATAATTTGATGCTAGGTTATCTTATTCCAGAGTTAATGTTTATTTGCTACTTGACACCTATCTATGCACTTCTCCTTTAGGAAAACTAACACAAACAAACAAAAAACAAACCTCTTACCAACTGCTAGTGGCACACATCATTTATGTTCCTTTTGTGAACAGTCATTCATCTGTGACATGTTTAATCTTACAAGTACAATCTGACTTGAGGAATAGGTTAAACTAAGTGCTTTTGGTGGTCACAAACTCATTATGAAGTTCATACATTACATGTAGATGTCCAGCCTTTGGGGATAGTGACTTGCAAATGGCAGCCCCTGTGGACTTGGGAGCAAAAGTCTTTTGTGTTGGAAGAATACAAAAAAGACCAAAGAAAAGAGTAGGGGAGGGCTAGGTTAGCTTGGCATATAGAAGATGACAGACAACACTTATAAGATAGAGAGACAATCCAATTGGGCATATGTTAGAAGGTCGAGGAGGGACTGTAAAGTATCCCCCAAATTAAGAAGGACTTCGAGATGGGAAAATTAAGGAGGCTTCTCCACACTATTTTTTTTTTAAGATTTTATTTATTTATTTGATAGTCAGAGATCACAAGTAGGTGGAGAGGCATACAGAGAGAGAGGAGGAAGGAGTCTCCCCACTGAGCAGAGAGCCTGATGCAGGGCTTGATCCCAGGACCCTAGGATTATGACCTTGAGCTGAAGGCAGAGACTTTAACCCACTGAGCCACCCAGGTGCCCCTGTTCCATATCTTTTACACACAGTTTTATTCAGGGTAACTTACTGACAGGGGAATCTGGAAAATGAAGACCCAGGTGCTACTAAGCTATTTTCCACCAAGTCTAGACCTTAATCCACAGATTTTATAGAGCAAGGGAAGGTGCAGAGGTTGTGGTAGTGAGGTCAAAGGGTTTAACATTTAACAGATGCCATGGTGCCATCTGTGCACCAGAGGGGAGGGAGGGGAAGAAACTATGTTATCTCTACTGGTTGTCTAAACAACTTTAGGGAAGATCAGGAGAAGCCTTCCCATACATTAACCTCCAAGAGTCCTGGAACACCTGGCCTCAAGGGAGGTTATTGCATAGGCATCAACAAGATGGAGGACCAAAGATGGCGTCTGTATTGTCAGTACACCTCTTGCCTCCAGGATAAATTTATGAAAACCTAATGTATAGCCTTAAATAGAATGTGGACCTCAATACTCAGAAGCAACTCTATTTCCCCTTTAAGATGTGTAACAACAATTAATATGGATGAAGTTAATAATTCTAATGTAGAAATTCAAGAGCCATATCGGGGCTTGTAAATAGCAGAATTCATATAGTATCAACATTGTCCTAAATTGCTGCAGCACCCAAGGATGGTGAAAGAAAAAATGAAATTCTCAGCCACATGTAGAAACTAGTGAAAGTAACAAACACAGGCCCATCCCCTCCCTCCATTTGATTTAAGTAGTCTCCATTGTCCACATTAGTAAATCTTCTAGGTATGTCTTATTGACCTGAAAGCACTAGAAAGGAGACTCCCATTCAACAGAGTTTGTCTGAAGATACTCTTAATATACTAATATTTTGTTTGTTTGAAAAGTATAAATTTTGATATGTAACAAACAACCCTGTCAAGTGTAGCTACCATCCACTTTGAATTTCTAGGATCAAGAAAAAAGATTTATATTGATTTCCATCAAAATCTATGGGGCAGATCTAACTCAACTAGGAAAACACATCATGCAATTATTATGCTTATGATATGGCTGAGGTCTCTCCCATCACTTCTCCCTGCCTTTCTTCTTGCAACAGCCCTCCAGTTTGGGATGGCTCCTTAGAAGAGAATGTTTCAGGTCTCAATCTGGGGGACTACTATTGGGTTTATAGGGGTGCTTTTTTGCACCTCTGGTTTCTTGGTTGTTGTTTTGTTTTTTGTTTTGTTTTGTTTTGTTTTAAATCTTATACTATCCCCACCTCCCAAACCATTGTCCTTTCCCTACTCTCCTCTACTACTGCTGTTGACTGAAGCATTAATTTTCACCCCTTCCCTTCTAAAATTGGCCTCTGGTAAGGAATTCAGGACATTTCCCATATCTTTTCTCTTATACCTTTATCAAAGAGTCCTGCTTTTTCTTTTCTCCCTGTCAGGTTCCTTTTTGCACTGTCACCACTAACATTTTCTGTGACACTTCCTCACTTTGACCGGAGGCCATCAGGTGGAAGTTGGAAAGAGTTTCTGACCATGCTTATTTAGTTTTTGAACCTCACTTAATTACTCTCTACCTGCCTGGAAAATGAATATTAGGTCCTTAGCCCTTCTATACTTTGCTCTCATCATTTGCTGGTATTTTTTTTTTTTTAAGCTCACCTTTTGGTATGATAAAAAGAATAGTCACCAGGTTCCTAAATTCCTTGGTGGTTGAACTTGGAGAGAGGCCACATGAAGACACTTGAAAGGACAAACAACAAGCAACCCCTCTGAATTTTCTCTTCCTGTAATTGTTTTTGCTTTTAAAAATTGAAGTTTAAGGTTTTTGAGTTTTAGGTTTTTAAGAAGTTTTAAACAGGGTACTTGGGTGGCTCAGTTACTTAAGCATTTGACTCTTGATTTCAGTTAGGTCAGGTCCGGATCTCAGTCAGGTCGGGGGTCAGGAGATTTTTCCACTTTTCTCATAAGGACCATTAATGCTAAAAATGTGGATGCATAGTGAAATAAAAGCAATTCATTGTGTTCTAACACACACACACACACACACACACACACACTCTGGTATAATAAGAAAGACACATTTGGTCTTTGTTGTTGTCTGTTACTGGCACATAGCTTTAAAGTCCTTGAAATTTTTTGATTGTTAAGGGTGAAAAGATTTTCTTTTGTTCTAATGAGGTGACTCTTAGGCAGAACCTGAGAGATCTTCGGGTTGGGGGATGGTCACCAAAACAAGCCTTGATTACCAGCTTGTAATTTTCAGCCCCACCCACCAACATCCTGGGAGGAGAGAAGGACCAGAGATTGAGAGATTGAGATGATCACCAGGGGCCAATGACATAATCAATTATACCTAAGTAATGGAACCTCCATAAAAATCTTTAAATGATGGGGTTTAGAGTGCTTCCAGATTGGCTGAGATCCATGTGCTGGGAAGACGGCACATCTGAACTTCATGGAAACAGGAGATTCTGCTCTGGAGATGCTTCTGGACTTTGTCCTATTTGATTCTTCAATTTGTCTCTTCATTTGTATCCTTTATGATCAACTGTTAAACAAAGTAAAGTGTCTTCCTGACTTCTGTGAACCATTCTAGCAAGTTTTCTAAGTGTGTCGTGGGAACCTCAATTTATAGCTGGCCTATCAGAAGTGCAGGTGACATGATACTTGCATTGTATCTAAAGTGAAGGTAGTTTCAGGGATTGAGCCATAAACCCATGGAGTGTGGCACTAATTCCAAGTAGTTAGCATTGGAATCGAGTTGAATTATAAGATACCAAAATTGTATCAGGGAATTGGAGTTGGAGAAGTGATATTCAAAAGATACCACATGTTTGGTATCAGGATGGGGAAAGAAACCTCAGAAAGAAATAACCATTCTAGGCACACAGAAGAAATATTTATTCAAAATCTTAATCTCCATGTATCTATTTACTGAAAGGTGCTTTCCATCCTTAAGCCTTGATTTTTTAATACTAAATCTGACATAATGCTAAGTCTGACATAATACTTAACATGCATATAACAATAAAGGAATGAATTTATCTTAAGATACTATGACTATTAACAATTTAGTAAGTCCTGATTATTTGCTTGAGTTTACAAAAAAATTCATCATCCTGCCCTTGCAGTGATTATTTTATTGGATAAGCTAAATCCCATCAAACAATTCTAATATTGCAAATATAATGGTGAAGAAACTGCAAAGTGAAATGGGAACATGTGGTTTAGGCAACTTAATTCTAAGGGATGAGATAAGCACTTAATCATAGACAAAATAAATAAATGAATACAGCTTATTTACAATGTTAGAGGGTGATATTTGGAAGAAAAGATAAAGAATAAGCAGGAGTGCTATTTTAAATATTCTGTTCATAAATAAGATGTTATATGAACAAAGACCTGAAAGGTACAAGAGTTAGTCAAGAAATTCTGCTAATGGAGAGGATTCCAAGAAGATGGAACACCATAGTAAATGCCTGAGAGCCAAAGCATAGAGCAGGGGTTGGAAGAACTGCAAGGAGGCCTGTGTGTCTGCATCAGGGTGAGCAGGGATGAAGACAGTGGAGATGAAGTCAAAGAAGTTATGGAAAGACAGATCATAGGCCACTATGGAGTTGGCTTTCTCTCTGTGTTTCTTGCAGGGCACTAGCAGAGGAATGTTATGCTTTCTGGTAGCAATGTTGGAAATGTAGAGCAGAAGAGGGTGAAAACAGGAAGGTTCGTGAGAGATTTGGGAAGTAAGTAACTTTGGGGGCAAGGAATCGTGATGATTTTCACTGTAGTTACAGTAGCGGAGGTCGGGAGAAGTGAGTGAATTCTGGATATATTTTAAAAAGTGAAAGAACGTCTTGTTATTGCACATTGGTGATCTAGGTAACCAAGTTGTTTTCTTTATCTTTACTATTTTAGCACATTGATCATTGATGGCAACCAAAGAACTACAGTCCCACCCCCCACTCTATTTCAAAAGGGGGTGGTGTAAGAATGGAGAGAGTGGCCATTGGTTGATGGAAGAAGTTATTAGGGGGCCATCTCCTGGGGACTTTTAGCAATAGATTGAGAGACAGTCTGAAAAAACGAGGGTGCTACAGTAGAAATAAGAGGGGGAATGTATTACTTTCACATCTCTGTTCCCTAGGAAGTTTTATTTAACATATATTAAATAAAGGAGTGAATGAATCCATCAGACCAACTTTTAAACCAATATGCTAATGGTCAACTCACTCACTTTTAACATGTAAACTGAAACCAATAAGATGGATACTTTATGTTTTATACATATCTGTATACCTAGATATGGCCAGGTAGTTGTTTTACATAATTTTCAGTTACAGCGTTAATTTGACAATTTTTCAATTTGTATTTTTAATTTAAAAAGTTATATATGAAGATAATGTCTCCTTGAAATCCATACAATTTATATAATTTATGGGCATGAACAGAACATTTGGTTGTTTATCTTAATATAGTGTTGTGGCAATCATGAATTTTTAATATCTAAGATATATCAGAACATGCAATAGCTATGTTAAGTTTTGCATAAGTGATTAATGAATATATGATTCATAGCCACCACCAGATCAAGACCGAGCTGAAGGCAGCTGCTTTATCGACTGAGCCACCCAGGTGCCCCAGAAGTAGGATATTTAAATAGGACACATAAGCCTTACAAGTTTTATGTCAGGTGTACAATTTCCATAAATCTTCTGTGTCTCTCCTCTAATCTCGGTATTTCACTCCAGCACGCCTGGGACCAGATAATGTGGGGAGTTTTCCTATACCAGGCAATTCTCCCACACACCATTTGGGTGTCCTACAACTCAGTTCAATTCTGACACTATCTATCCGGAAATGTCATTGATGGCCTGTGTTAAAGGCTCAGTCCCACAAAGCCACCCCCCCACACACACACACCACTTCAGATGCCAGTTCTAAGCCCAGTGGCTACTTGTGCTTCTGAACCAATGACTCTGAATCAAAGGTTCCTGAAACACTTCTTCAAATTGAATTATTTTGCTAGATCTTCTCCTAGAACTCAGGTGTTGCTTCCAGTCAGCGAACAGGAGAAGAATTAGGCACAATCAAGTCAGCTGCAAGAGACTGGGAGCAAGGGACATCAGTCAAAAAGACTGCTGCCCTGAGCAACTCCACAGTCTCACTTTTACTAGGTAGAAACAAAAGCCAGCAGAGGAACTGATGAAGGTCAAACATTAGTCACATCTTGTGGACAAACAAGAAAGAGAATAAAGTTTATAGTTAACCAAGCACATTCAAAGGACTCATCTAACTAACAACGGGCGCTTCTGGAAGAGAAAGGAGCGATAACGGAAAAGGGAAGCCGGCGGTATTTCGTTCAGCCCTGAGCTGGCCGGGTGTTCCGCCCTGAGCGAGCCGGGCATCCCCAGCTGCCCAGCTTCACGGTCGTATATCATCATTCTTCCCCAAGACCTGTTGCCAGTATATGTTTTTTTAAGG
>NW_028134547.1:0-78000 GCF_964662115.1 Mustela nivalis | reverse complement strand
GTGCGAGCCGGGACGTCTTCACTGGCTGGTGTTTTCTCCAGTGAATCTGACCAACTTTGTCCATCCATTTCAGGATCACTTGCTGAGAGCAGAGAAGAGTGAGAGGACCAGTTATCAGCGTTAAGCTGTCTTCTCTCGCTCCAGAAGGCACTTGTGTGTTCTGCTTACCGACACGGTCATGGTCAAGCCCCTGATATCTGGAGGTCGCAGGCCTGCTGGTGGTTGTGGCTGCTTGAAATCCTCCTTTACTGCCTACTTTTTGGGAAGGTAATTCTGACACGTCTCTGCTTAGCCTGCAGAAGCTCTGCGGCCTCTGCCCTCTGGGAGAGGCGGAGACCAGCCAGCAGTCCCACCTGTCTCTTGATGCTTTCTGTTCCTTGCTCGACAGCCTACTGTGGCAGGCCCTTGTTTCTGCACACCATTTTCTTGTGTTGAAGAGTGTGCAACCAGTGTTGTGGAGGACCAGGGAGTGGCCACACTGGACCCAATGCCGCTCTCCCTGTGGCTCTCCATGATTGTTGTTCAACCATAAGAGGGCAGGCCAAAGGGAACCCTGGCTGGTGCCTGGGCTAGGATCTGGACCTTGTGCCACAGCCTGCTGGTAGGCTGATTGGGTTGGCTGGACTCTCTCAGCAGGGAGTGGTCTGCAGACCTCCCACAGACAGGCTGCAGTGTGGACACCCTGAGCTACAGCTGGGCTCTAGGGTCCGAGTCAACTGTGCTGTGTTTTGGAATGGGTGAATTTAACATATTCTCATTTAGGCTTCAGTTCAGAGTTTGGGAATTTTGAAAGTCACATCACCCTGCATAATCCTTTTAAAGCCCATACATTTCCCAGAATGTCATAAGGGTTTCCAGCCCCAGATGGCTGTTTTCCATTCAATTAGCTCTTTAAGAATTGTACATACCCAGAGCTCTGGTTTGGCAGACTTGATGCTGTGAGTGCTGTGATCCAGTTTTTGATCTTGGAACATGAGAGACATGTCCTCTTGTTTCCCTCCCTCTCTGGGGAAAATAGGGGAATCGTGTTAGCTTAAGCCTGGTTATGACTAAGAGCCCATGAGTGTTGGTCTGAGAAGGATGAGCGCACCTAAATACATTTTCAAGCAATATTATGTTTCTCAGTAACCTATACTTGGGAGAAATTCTGCATCAGAGCAATTTAGTCTAGCCACTGTGGCACTTAAATGGTCATGAAGTTCAGGATCATTTGTCATTTAGCATCAGGTTCAAATTCTGCTTCCTTTGGATGTGCACTGAGCTCACATCTGGACCTGAGAATCACAGGCAGGCAGGTGCTTTAACCAAAGACATTTAGTGGTTATTGGATGGTATTTATACCCAATTTTGTTTTCTGGTTTTTTGTGGAAGCTTGCTTTTAAAATCCAGCCCTAATGAAGAATTTCCTTTTCTTCTTGAAACAGTCTTTCCCTGTGGGAAATTTGGGGTGGTGGCGGAAGGGTGAGGTGGATGGTTTATTAAGCATGAGTTCAGATGGCCTGGAACAATGGGATATGATTTATGGGGCCTGGAAATAGATGCCGGGCAGAGAAAACCCTTGTGCCCCGCGGTGGGGGGAGGAGAGATGGACGGGTTTGGTAAGAGTGAGAGCTGCACCCTGGCCAGTCTGAGAGCAGAGAGGCTCAGGCTCTGAGGTTTATTAAAGTGTCAAATATAACCCCACTTTAGGAAGGCAGCTTGGGCCTGTCTTCCATCTTTGTTCCCTGGTTCACTGACAGACGTCAGCGGGCCGGTGGGGTAGGAAAGGGTGGCAAACAGGATGGTGGCATTTGGATCTGTGATCAACCCTCGAATAGGAAAATCCGTAGCAGAAATGGCTGTTGCTGCTAGAAGCAGATGAGGAAAGCAAAGGACTTAGGGAACCGGTTTCATGCCTGCCTTCTGCTGCAAAAGCGTGTGTGTGTGTGTGTGTGTGTGTAGATAAGTGAATGTGTATGTGTGCATAGGTGTCTTACACATAAATATGTATTGCTTGTGCTGGATTGGGCTGGTTGGGGATTTTGGTTTTGGTTTTAAATTAGAGATCACAGGTGCTGTCTAGGAGTCCCGCTGATGCCCTAGAGTCCCTGCGCCAGAGAGAGGCATCGGCACTGGGCACCCCTGAGCTTGGATCTGCATCTGGAGTGCAGTAGGGAGGCACCTGGTGCCCAGCCGAGGGGAGGAGGGCAGGGAGGCAGAGGTGTTTCTGTGGTTCAGGTTGAGACTAGTCCACGAACAGCTCTTCTAGTCTTCCAGTCTTCCCAGATTCTTCCTTCTGTTCTGTCCACACATTTAGCTTCCTGGATCAGGCGCTCCAGAAGTGCAGCTAGCAGATAGGAGTGGAGGTACCCTCTCCCTCTCCCCCTTCACTCTCCTCCCTGGCTTCTGGTTGTGCCTGGAGATATGGGCCCCCTTGAGGTGATTTAAATACAAAGACCATGCTTGCCCTGCTGCCTCTTAAACCCTGTTGAAGGGAGGGTCAGCTTGGAAGCTGGAGATGCGTGCTGGGACCCCAGGGTCCAGAACCTTCTCCTGATCAGACTTACAGCTCTCCCTCTAAAATAACCCCTTCAAGCTGTCAGCCTCACCTGCCCACTGTGTAAATAACTGACACAGCAGCACAGCAGGCGGGCTCACTCCTTGGAAGCAGCACGAAATTCAGGACGCGCTGGTTTCCGGGCTTCTGCCCTTCTCATTTCCCATTCTGAGCAGTCTTGTGACTCGTTTCCTCTGAGGAGGCAAAGGAACAGGCAGATTCCCAGATGCTCAGGGGCCCCTCTGTGTTTGGCTTTGTCGGTGGTTCCTTTGCCGTGGCTGGCTGCATTCTGAGCTGTTTGTTTTTTCTCTTAGAGGCTGGACATCCTAAGAGTTTTTTTTTTTTTTTTTCTGTGTACCGTGTCAGCAATCCTCGGTAATCATTCAGCAGGGAGGTGTGACCTTGAGAAGCTGAAGACGAACATAGGCCTTAGGAAGTTAACACGGTTAAATGTTTTATCTTAGGGTTTGTTGTTGGTTTACTCGGCTTAAAGTCTTTTTTGACTGAGAAGAGGAGAAACATCTTAAAGCTAGAGTTAAATGTATATGCTTGTAATGGGTTTGTGAGCTGAGGTACCTGAGCCCTCATCATTGGTGTCCACGGTGAGCCACTGCTCCCAGCTTTAGCTCTGTATGGCATTCGGTGGCTCTGGGAGGAGCTGGGTGTCTGGGCAAGCGACAGGGTACGCCTTATGCAGTGCTCCCTAATAGTCAGCCACGTGCCCCTACCACACAGAATTCAGAGAAGGGAGCTTCCTGGAGGGAGGTGGTGTTCAGGCTGTGGGCATGACGGTGACCACAACCAGCGGGCCCCGGTCATAGTGTTCCGTTTCATAATCACACCAAACCTTTGCGAGTACTCCGAGAGAGCTGCGATAACCTCCACTTCACAGAGAAACATGGTTTTGTCTGAGGCGATGAGATTACCTGGGGAAGTGGTAGCCTTCTCTCCAGGGAGACTTGATTAATCAGGGAAGGTCGTGCCTTTTTAGTATTTTTTTCTCTTTACAGCATCTGAAAACTTTTGCTGTCAGAAATACTTTTGTATTTTTCAGGGAATTGCTTTACAGGGTCTTTTTCTCAGGGCGTACACAGTTCAGTGAGATCTAATGCATGTATGGATTTGGATTTGTGTAACCAATCTGCACAGTCGGATAAGAGACAGGAAATCTGCAATGTTATCTCTTTATTTAATCTGTCTCAGCCACTGTGATGAGCATCGATAGAGCGCTTCTGCAGGCAGCAGGGCTCTGAATCCATGGGGAATCTGGGAGTTGTGTGGGGTCTGGTACTCAGTTTTATTTTATTTATTTAAAGATTTTATTTATTTTATTTGACAGATAGAGATCACAAGTAGGCAGAGAGGCAGGCAGAGAGAGGGACGAGGAAGCAGACTCCCTGCTGAGCAGAGAGCCTGATGCGGGGCTCGATCCCAGGACCCTGAGATCATGACCTGAGCCGAAGGCAGAGGCTTTAACCCACTGAACCACCCAGGCGCCCCTGGTACTCAGTTTTAGAGTTGAAAACTCACCTTTATTTTTAAGAAGTGTGATTGTGTATTTTTTCTTATTAATAAGTAATATATGTACATTTTAGGGAAAAATGATAAAATTTTAAGAAATCCCATAACCCCTCATGACCTTAGCTAATCATAGTTAATCATATTGAGTATATTCTTCATATATCTTAGGTGTCAGCTTGTTGGGTGACATGCTCTTTAATTGTAATTAATATATTGTAGTCGTTTTCCATTTACATTTTTAAATGTCGATTTTAATGAATCCGCGGTATCACACAGTTTCCTCTGGGTCCGTGTTGTTGCTGCCTCCCTCTTGTATTTGTTCTGCTGTGATAAATATTCTTGAAACCTAAGTCTGTGTGCACATTTGTAGCACAATCCTTAGCAGAAAATGACCGAAGCAGAATTGAATCAAGGACCCACTGTAAGGTTTTGGTGTCTGTGGTGAAATAGGTCTCCATAAACATATCTACAATGCTCCTGCCGGCTGTGCACCGAAATCCTTAGAAAGTCATGCTCGGAGGACCTGCTCCAGTGTGTGATTCCTGCCCGCTGGGGCTCTTAGAGGACCGTTGCCTTTGGTAAAGCTTGCTGAGGTGTAATACACACACACAGCACATGAGTCCTAGCATGTGGCACGCTGTGTGTAACTACTACCCAGATGAGGATCAGGAACATTGTGAGCACACCAGAGGTTCCCTCCTGCTCCTTCCCAGTCAGTCACTCCCTGCCCCCTGCTTCTCTTCCATCACCAGCGATCAAGTTTGCCTGTTACCTTGCTCTGGTGGTTCGGTTCCTCAGGACATCTGTGGATTCCTTCTTGTTGTCGCGTATGTGGCATCTTAAATTTCGTTATCGTCTGTTGTCTTCCATCACGTAGGTACTGTAGTCGGTTATCCGTTCTCCTGTTAATGGTCTTTTACATGGCATTCAGTTTGGGGCTTCCGAGGATAAGCTGCTTTAGACATTCTTTTTTTTTTTTTTTTTTTTTTTAAAGATTTTATTTATTTATTTGTCAGAGAGAGAGCGAGAGCGAGCACAGGCAGACAGAGTGGAAGGCAGAGACGGAGGGAGAGGGAGAAGCAGGCTCCCTGCGGGGCAAGGAGCCCGATGTGGGACTCGATCCCAGGACGCTGGGATCATGACCTGAGCCGAAGGCAGCTGCTTAACCAACTGAGCCACCCAGGCGTCCTGCTTTAGACATTCTTGTGGTTTTGATGGACAGATACATTTCCCTTGATCATGTAAACCTAGGAAAAGGTTTTCCAGGTCCTAGATTAGATGCGGGTCTCCCCTGTCGACCTCGTGGACTGGGTGATGTTTTGCTGAGGCCTGTCTTGTGCATGGCCAGATGTTGGCCACCTCCAATTTGGCCTCTCCCCACCAAATGCCCAGTGGCGCCCTTTCCTCCAATTACATCAACCAAACGTTTCTCCAGGCATTGCCATATGTCCCCTGGGGAGCCAAATCACCTGCAGCTGAGAACAACTGCTTAATTTTTTAAAAATTTATTTTAAATTTATTTTTTGAAAAGATTTTATGTATTTATTTGAGAAGGAGGGGAGAAGCAGAGGGAGAGGGAGAAGCCAACTCCCTGTTGAGTAGGGATCCCGGTGAAGGCCTGGATCCCAGGACCTTAGGATCATGACCTGAGCCGAAGGCAGATGCTTTACAGACTGAATCCCCTGGTGCTCTGAGAACCCCTGCTTCAGTACATGCTGCCACACTGTGTTCCAGTTCATCCAGCTGCCAGCGATGTGCGGGACATGCCATGTGTTAATTCAGCAACATACTGAACCCTGCTGGGATATAATGATGAGTGAGACCTGTCTCCTGGGGTCCAGCAGGAGAGACAAAGTAAAGACAAGGAGAAAGAGCCTCTGCTCTGGGAAGCAGTGGGATCAACGTTAACAGGGATTTATAAGGAATGCTGGGGAGGGTCACCTGGTCCAGCAGGGTTGGGGAGGAGGTGGCCCCTCGGATGGAGGTGGCCCCCTGAGCTGCTTTTGGAAGCAGAGATAATGATTACTCAGGTGAAGAGGAAGGAACAGGGCATCTCCAACTTGGGCAAAGGCCAGGAGGAGAGAGAAGGTATGCCACTCTGCCCAGGGGCGAACCCACCCTTTTCCTACCCTGAGCATCTCGACCCGAGGCCTTATATACGAAAATGTCCTGAAACGCGACATGATGTCCTTGTTACCACAGCACAAGTAACTGTAGCTGGGATCCAAGGTCCCATGTTCAGGTGCAGATACAGATGTTTCTGGCGTTATCTGGCGCCCACAGGGAGGGGAATGTGGTCGGCTCGGTGAGATCTATGAACTTAGGATGGAATCTCTGGAGAAGCCCTGAGCTGCCCTCGAAAGAAGGAAGAGGGAAAGGGAAAAACTCAACTTCTGTTGGCGGAAAGAGGCACGGTGTTGTCTCGGGGTGGGAGGGATGTCGTACTAAAAGGATAACAGGCTCTGAAAACACCCTGTAATGTGACGATGATGTTCCGCCCTGACTGGCACGTGGTGCAGAGAGCCCCTCTCCCCTTTTTGAGTTTCAGAAAAAACTTATTACAAAAGTAGGAACCCCGGGCAATAGTTAGCTGTGTGTTTAATAAGCCACTTTACTAAAAAGTTTAGAACTGCAAATCTTGACACTCTCACTGCGACAGACTCACTCCTTGGCCAGGATATTGGAAACTTCATCTGCTTCCATTTCCAGCTTCTAGGCTCGTGGACACCCCCACCCCATCCCCATTTCTTCTGTGGAAGAGGAGCGATCTTTTACAAATATAGGCTAATCTGATGATTCCCCGCTTAAACCTTCATGTAGCTTCTGGCTGAAACCAAAGGGAATTCCAGAGTCCTTCGCAAGGCCTCCAATGCTGACAGCTGCTCCGCAGCCTTCCTTTCCAGTGTCCCCTTAGTCCCCTGTCCTGCTGTCTGCACATAATCTATTCATTTCCGCCTTCATGCCTATGGGGCCCGTACCTGGAATGTTCTTCATGGCAGGCTCTGCTTGTTAGTTTGATCTTGATTCAGATGTCACTGCCTTACCCCATCCCTCTTTGCTGCCACATTTGCTAATATGTTTCCTTTGTGGGATGAGATGCTGGATGTCTTGGTCACAGTTAGGACACGGTGAGTCCTCTATGTTTGTTGAATAAAGGAACTAACAGAAGACCAGATGAACACACAGCTAGATTGTTAAAAATGAGGATGGAATCAGCACCAATGGAGAAATGTCTAAACGTTTTCTACATCCCAAATAGTGGAAGAGAGGTTGGACCACTCTTGAGGGAACGGATTCCCTACTAGGAAGGCAGCGAAGCAAGTCTGGGATGTGTTTTACAGGTTTTCTGTCCTGCATAGAAAACTGAACTTGGCCTCGGAGGAACTCTACAATCTTGGGCTTCTGCGGCCTGCCCACTTCCTAAGAGCTAGAGACCCCCAGACAGGAGCCTATTAGAAATCTGAAGGGAAGCCAGCCTCTTGTACCCTTTTATCTGTTTAACAAGTGCTTGTGTGTCCTGTACTATGTGCATATTAGTGTTCTAAGAACTTCGTTTTTTTTAAAGATTTTATTTATATATTTGAGAGAGAGAGAGAGAGAGGGAGGAAGTGAAGAGGGAGGGAGAGGGCCGTGTCAGGCTCCTTGCTCAGCGAGGAGTCTGCATGTCCCTCTCCCAGGACCATGAGATCATGACCTAAGCTGAAGTCAGATGCTTACCCACTGAGCCACCCAGGTGCCTCTAAACACTTTGTAACGTGTGTGCTCCTCAAAACAATCTTGTGATGTATTGTTATCCTCATTTTTAGTATAAGGAAACTAAGTCACCGATTGGTCAAGTGATCTCCGGTGAAAGAGTTCCTTTGATTAGGGCTCGAGGAAACCCCATCCTTACGGCGTGAATGTGGAACACAGTATATCTGTTCAGATCTGCTACTTAATGGTATTTCCCTTGTGAGGGGCCCTTGAAGGCCAGTGTCATCTCCAGATCTGTCTGACCTGCTGCCTCTCTTGCTGGTGGCGGCACCTCATTACTCAGCACCCTTTGTAGTGAGACGGGGCCACTGCCTGGATTCAGCGCAGTGGAAAATGAGCCCAAGGGTGGGCTCCACTCTCAGGCCTGGCCGCGGGGAGGCCCCTGGGAGCCACACGTCAGGGATGTTGGGGGCTGGCAGGCAAAACGACCTCATATCGAAATCACCATTTGGAGAAAAGCTGCTCCTGCATCAGCCACAGCTCTCAGGGATTAAAGGCTTGTCGGCCAGAAATGAACTTCTTCCCCCGTTGGTTCTTGGTACGTTTGGTGGGGGGTGTTAGAGGAGCCGGGTTTGCAGACACAGACGCTGAAGAAAAGCGGATTCCTCCGGGGAAGTGGATTCAGAGCAGTAGGGCCCACGCGGCATTGCTGCGTGGGGACTCCTGAGGGGCTACGAGGGAAGACAACCCAGAGGATAAAAATCGATTCCCTTTCTCCTTGCTGCGACATTCCCACGGTGATTTTGGGAGCGGCCACGGAAGGGTGCCGGGAAGCCACGTGCATCCTGCGCTCTGGAGATGGGTGCTGAACCGCACGTCAGTGGTTTGAGGCTGTAGACGGTTTGGAAGGGGCTAGGGGGTCAGTTTATGGCTGGAGAGGACCTGGGGCAGGAGGCCTGGGCTGTGCGTGGGCTCCCCCTGTGACTTTGCACCAAGGGGCTCCTTCCCAGGGTTCTGAAGGTCAGGAAAGATGTGCGGGGAAGCCCAGAGCTGCTGGCTCATTCTGGGGAGCTTTATCTTTCTTCCTTTAAACTCCCTCTGTCCCGTGTGGCCAAAATGCACATGATGGCTTTTGTGCTACTTAGGAGATTTTCAGACCTTTGCAGCAACCAGGAACCTTAAAGAGGGCAAACCCAGGGTACCTATATGAGGCAGGGGAAAGCAGGCGCTGTCTTTGAAGTTGGGAGTGGGAGGGCCCCAGAGCCCCCCACCCCACCCCAGGGTGCTTCCACACCCCATCCCGCTCAGTTCCTCATACTCTAATGTGAAGGACCTTTGGCTGGGACCTGGGTCAGGAGGGGAGAGGGGCCTCTGAGAGGCACCCAGTCCTTTTCTGAGATGGTGAAGAGGACACTGATAAGTCCATGAGATTCTGGTGTTTCAAAGCCACCCAAAAGTGTCTATGGCAAAGTGATTAAAAATTGAATTATTTTGTGTGCCTCAGTTGGTTAAGCATCTGCCTTCGTTCAGGTCATGGTCTCAGGGTCCTGGGATCGAGCCCCAAATCGGGCTTCCTGCTCAGTGGGAGAGTCTGCTTGTCCCTCTGCATATGTGCTCTGTCTCAACAAATCACAATTTTTTTTTTTAATTTTAAAGATTTTTATTTTATTATTTTGGATGGAACTGGAATGGGAGGACACCTGTTTCCTTCTTTAGGAAACTGTTACAAAAAGAAGATCATGGATTGGGAGAGACGATGATTTTCTAGGAAGAAAAAAGGTAAATAAGTGTAATTGCCTAAAAGTGGTGACAGTCTTGCTTGTAGATGTTCCTCCTGCATTTTGGGAAGTTGGAGAATCCGTAATAGTTTCAATTAAAGTTTTCCTGAGAATTCCCAGCTGACTTTGGGGGTGGGGGGCATTGTCCTTTGTGAAGATTTTGAGCTTCTGTGAGTGAGCACACCTCCACTCCAGAGTGACATAAAAAGCAATCTGCACCTCCTTCCTGATTTGTCTGTAATGAAACTTGCTTTCCTCAGGTCCCAGCATTCGAGGCAGATAAATATGTTCCCTTTCGTTGGCTCTTACTCATACTTCAGCAAGATTTCCCATGTGCTTTCCTTGGCTGGCTGGGAAACTGGACCACAATTTATGGGATCTTAGGGGACAGGCACATAGAATTCCAGTGGGATCCCAGAACAGAAACTAATTGGAGATTAGAGACCATTGTGGTGCAAAGCTTTTCTTTGAGATCGAAAGAGGTGCATGTTATGCAAATATTAGCAAGTGTAAGTTCACACTGTCTATTGAAAATTTATAGACTCATTATGGTCACGAAGGCAGGAAGATAAGTAGATTTTGGAAAAGATTCAGGTAAATTCAGGGAGGTGGCAAATTACCCCAGGGAAAGTAGAATGGCTAAAGAGTATGGCCCACACTTTTTTTTTTTAAAGATTTTATTTATTTGCCAGAGATAGAGAGAGAGAGTACACACAAGCAGGCAGAGAGGCAGGCAGAGGCAGCGAGAGAAGCAGGCTTTCCGCCGAGCAAGGAGCCCGATGTGGAACTCGATCCCAGGACCTTGGAATCATGACCCGAGCCGAAGGCAGCAGCTTAACCAACTGAGCCACCAAGGCATCCCTGGCCCAAACTTTTTTTTTTTTTTTAAAGATTTTATTTATTTATTTGACAGAGAAAAATCACAAGTAGATGGAGAGGCAGTCAGAGAGAGAGAGAGAGGGAAGCAGGCTCCCTGCCGAGCAGAGAGCCCGATGCGGGACTCGATCCCAGGACCCTGAGATCATGACCTGAGCTGAAGGCAGCGGCTTAACCCACTGAGCCACCCAGGCGCCCCCTGGCCCAAACTTTTTAAAAAGATTTTATTCACTTATTTGACACACAGAGAGCCAGAAAGCACAAGTTGGGGGAATGGCAGAGGGAGAAGGAGAAGCAGGCTCAGGGGAGCTGAGCAGGGAGGCAAATGTGTGGGACTCCATCCCAGGAGCCTGGGATCATGACCTGAGCTGAAGAAAGACACTTAACCATCTGAGCCACCCAGGCGCCCCCTGGCTCCAACTTCCAAAGATGGTGTATGAGATACCTTTGGTAGGAAGGAATGAAGATCAGCAACTGTCCTTGATTCTGCTTCTCAGGAAGGCATTGTGATGTGGTGCCCAGGACTTTGGAGACACACACATGCTTGGTGCCCTCCGGCTCTGCCACTAAAGCAACACCTTCCAGAGGGCAGCTGCAGGCACCGGGTGGCGTCACACAGGGTCAGACCCGGGAGGCACTCAGCCATGTACCCCTTCCACCATCCTGCTGGGGTTAAAAAAATTACCTATGTATATAAAAAAAAAAAGGACCAGAATAGTGGGAATGAATGAAAGATAAAAGTTTCCTATGTAGTAGTGGTAGATCTCTTGTAGTACTTTTTTTTTCTCTCTCTCTCTCTTTTTTTTTTTTTCTTTCTTGGTTTGTTTTCTGGGGAAGGGGCCTGCCATGTGGGTTTTCAGTCAATGATGTTCCCTGACTTAAGTCCTACCGCCCCCCTCAAGGGGGTGGGCTCTGAGGAAACTTTTTTTTTTTTTCAGGCTTTTGTTCTCTGGCGGTTTTTTGTTTGTTCACTTTTTTTTTCTCACTTTGACCGCTTTTGATGGTTTTTGTAGTTTTAGAGGAAAACAAACCGCACCCTGATCTCCCTCTCAGAGAGAAGTCTCAGTCTGGCTGCAGAGCCCAAATAAGTTCCCCCTTGGCCGCTGGCAGAGCAGGTTCCAAGTCGCTGTCCCTGGGGATGGAGGATCATTTGCTTGTACCCAAAAGCACGGCAGCAGCAGCTTTGGGCACCTCTAGACCGCTAGAGAGGTTCCAAGCAGCAATCGCACACTGAGATTTTCCCGCTGGCCCAGGCTGGGAGTGCCCGGTCTTTCTGGGTCTAAGAGCGCCCACCTTACATGCACCAATTTCAGGGAAGGCAGAGGTTCGCGCGTGGGTCTCAGGCTCTGAGAATGGGGCACAGGTCCGAGAGCACCAGGCTGGGCCTTCGCGCACCTCTCTGGGGCGAGAGTTTGGTGCAGGCTCTGAAACAAGGGCGTGTATCAAAGGGCACCGGCTGGGCCTTTATACCTCTCTCAGGGGAGTATCTCAGGCTCTATAGCAGGACTCTTGCATTCTGCCGCCTGGTGTGGCTCCCATCCCCTCACAGGAAACGGACCCCATGCATTCTCCTTGCACTGGCAGCTTAGGGACCAAGAGCTGGTTTCTCTGCCGCACTCTCTCTGACTCAGTGCCAAGGGAGGCTGTCCTGGGACCAGGGACTTAAGCCCCTGTCCCTAGCCGCCCCGATTCCCACAATTTCCCCAGAGATGCTTTGCTCTTTTGGAGTGCTTTCAACCAGTCTCCGAGTTAATGCTGGTCCCCAGACGCAGGGCACTCTCGCTTGTATTGGGGTATTACTTTCCAACTGGTTGCCTCTGGTAGCTCCCTCCCCCTTTTGTTTGTCTTCTGATATCAGTTCACAGTTCCCACTCCGCTTTACCTGCCCACTGGCTTCTTCTCCCCCTGTAGAGATCCACACGTTTATAATTCTGATCTCAGGCTGATTTCATGGGTGATTGGTGTTCATGGGTGATTGGTAGGTAATCAGCTCATTTTGGGGTACAAGTTGAAAAGACGCCTCCTACTTCCGCGCCATTTTGTCCCCCCTCTTAACTTTTTTTTTTTACTTTATTTGACAGCACAAGTAGAGGGAGAGGATGAAAGAGAAGCAGGATCTGCACTGAGCAGGGAGCCAGATGCAGGGATGGATCCCAGGACCCTGGACAGATGCTGCACTGAGGGAGCCACCCAGACACCCTTTTAGACCTAGGATGCAGGTAGGAGAAGCAAGCCAGGGGTTCCTTGGCCCAACACTAATGACCATGGCTCAGACAAATCCATCTTCCACTTCAGGCTTCCAGATACTCTGCGAAGGAGACATTCCCCTTCCTGTCCCTGAATGCTCTGCCAGTTCAAGGCAGATCCATGTTTCTGAGGGTTCCTCTTTGGTCATTCTGTCAGGGACAGCCAAGAGGGCTCCAAGCCTGTGTGGACCCCAGGCCTGGGGATCCCAGCCCTGAACTCTTTGCTCTGCCCTTGATGACCCCAGAATAGATCAATTCAGCAACTGTCAATCCATGCCAGGCCAGGGAACAAACCCAGCAGTACACAAGATCAACTCGCCTTGGTCCCAGGAGCCTGGATTCCCCAAGGAGGGCTTCACCTGGTCTCTGAAGGGGATTCCAGGGGTTCCAAGATGGCCATGGGTGGAGCCCACCAGGTAGAGAGGGCCCTGGAGAGTGTCCACTGGCACTGAGCAGAGGGAAGATCCCCTCAGGCCTTCCCTCGCGGCTCCACTGTGCCCTGGGGAGAGAAAAGGGCCAGCCACACCGGGCCGCAGCTTGGCCGCCCAGGAGCAGCAGCGGGCCTAGCCTGGAGCTCAAGCAGCGGCAGGGAGCGGCAGGGAGGCCGGGACTGGGCGGGGACTAGGGTCCTGGAGTCAGCAGAAGAGCAGCGGGAACCAGCAGGGGGCACAGCCAGCCCCCTCACCGGACAGGACAGAACAGGAGGCTGGGCGAGGGCACGCGGGCCTGCAGAGAGGCCTGCACTGCTGTTTGCCACTCCCCACCCGCCACAGCTCGCCCGCACCTGCCTGCCCCGCCCACCGCCTTCTGTGGGCCCAGCAAACTCCCTGCGCAAGTAGCGCCTCCTGGGAAGGCAGGGGTTCTGGGCTGGCTGGGCAAGGCGCGGGGGAGTGCATTGGTGCCCCGCTGACTCAGGTACTGAGGGGCTGGGGAGGGGTAGGGGCGCTAGGCAGAGAGGGAGACTGGGGCCCTGCTGCCCGCTGCCACCTGCTGCTTCGTCCAAGGGAGCGGGAGGGGGGCCTGGCGGACAGGTTCCTGGCGGCCTGGTGCTCCTACGCCCCATAGCCCTTGCCCCACAGCCCTCGCTCCACTTCTCGGTATCCAGGGAACCCGTGGGGCCCTACTGACATCAAGGGGCCCAGCACCACTGGGCTCGTCTGGACCCCGGAGAGACGCCTGTGCTGACAGGCTTCTTTTCCAGAACTTGATGGAAAATTTTGTCCCTCAGAATCGCCGGGCTCCCCAGCCTCAGAGGCGCTGGCTCTGCCCGCGCAGCCTGGGCCCCACTGGGCCCCCTCCACCTCAAGTGCCTTTTACCCAGGAGCCCCAGGATACCATTTTTTTCTGGCCCATGGACCCCTTTCCCCCACCCCCACCCCCACACCTCTACTTTGGGCCTGCAACCACCCTGGGATCACTTCCATCTCCGGCCCCCTACCCCTTGTTGGTGGTCCTTGTCCACCTCCAGGCCTGACCCCTGGCCCCTCTCACCTCTGGAGTTACTGAAACCCTTCCACTTGGGGGCCACTGGCATCTGTGATCCCAGACTCCCGGGACTCCCCTCCACCTTGGAGCTCCCTACCCTGTTTCCTCTAGGAACTGCTGTGCCTAGAGCACCGAAACCCCACATTCTCAAGCCAGCTGTCTTTGGGCCAAGGACTCAGGTATCCTCAGGGACCCTCCTTTCCGGGGCACATACTCCTCTCTGTGCAGGAGAGACCAGAGAGAGCAGGCTTGGGGATCCTTCACTCCAGCTGGATGGAGGGGCAGAAGCTGGGGTGTGTGTGAGGGGGTGCTCACAGGTGGCCTCCCTGGGTAAGGAGCTTCCAGGAGGAAACTTCAGAGTGAGGCTATGATGTGGAAGCCTCAGGAAGCACTGGCTGCACAGACTCCAGGCTCCTGGCTTGGGCAGTGGGAATTTAGTGGCCAGAGCCCTACAGGACCAACCCTGTCCAAACCCACCCCACCATGGCCGGCTTTTTTGTCTTGAATTTGCACAGCAACCTTTTCTCCAGTATGAAATTGAAAGCTTTGCTTTGGAAAGTTTTGTGTCCAGGAGGCTCCTGGGCATCCACTTACTTTACTTCCGGAGGCTAGTTGAGGAGGGTGGAGTCTTTGGGACCTTAACAGCAGGTCTCCTGATCCTTCCTGACTTCCTTTTTTTTTTTTTTTTTTTGATTTATTTATTTGAGAGAGAGAGAGAGAGAGAGAGAGATAAAGAGCACACCACAGAACACATGCAGGCACAGGTGAATGGGCCAGGTGAATGGACCTGTGCCAAAACAAAGAGTCAGATGCTCAACCAGCTGCAACCACCACCCCCCGTCCACCTTTTAGAGATGGGTTACATCTACACACTGTTAGGCGCTTTGCCTGGACCCGGCTAGTCTTACAGCAGTCCTAGGACACTGTCTCTTGCCCAGTGTCTCTGGTCAGTACCAACCCATGCCTCAAGTGTGGGAATGACTTCTTCCTGACTCCTTTTTTTTTTTTAAGATTTTTTATTTTATTTTATTTATTTGACAGAGAGAGATCACAAGTAGGCAGAGAGGCAGGCGGAGAGAGAGAGAGGAGGAAGCAGGCTCGCTGCTGAGCAGAGAGCCTGATGCGGGACTCGATCCCAGGACCCTGAGATCATGACCTGAGCCGAAGGCAGCGGCTTAACCCACTGAGCCACCCAGGCGCCCTTCCTGACTCCTTCTTAACTCCCTGTCCAGCCTGGGTTGCCCACCCCCCTCCAGGCTGTCCTAGTTGTATATATTGGATCTCTGTAGATAGTGGGCACCATCAGATCCTCACCTGTCGTGGCCGGCGCAACAAATCAACCAGGAACATGAGGGTAAGAGGATGAAGAAAAGAACTCGAGAAGCAGAGAGATGGGGGACAGGAGGAGCACTGAGGAGGATGTCCAACAGTGCTAAGTTTATTCAAAGGCTTAAGGCCATATATATAGTGACATTACATCTGTGTTTAGTTAAGCAACTATGGTTCCTCATGACGCCAAATGGCTGATGCCAGTACAAATACAGCAAACCTGAAAGTAAATTATGGGTTGTACTAAGGCAGCAAGGACCAGCAACGAACTTTTTAGCCCAACTGAATTGTTCTCATTTGTTTAGTAAGCGTGTGGGAAGTCACGTAGGCGAGCGCACAACACATAGCACAGACTCTTGCCCAGTGCTACTGAACTTTTCCCGTCCTAAACCTTTTGTTAGGTTATTTGGACTTTAAAGGAGGCACAAGTCAGGGTCTGGTTTGGTTCTCGTCTCAAGCCTTATTGCGGCCTCCCACACTCACCGAAATGAGAACATGGCTCAGGGTTATGGAGTGAATATACTCTTTAGGAAACATTAAAGGACATAGCATAACTGGTCCGGGGTCACCCAGCCTGTGAGAGGCATGGGTGAGATTCAGACTGCACTGGGTGGCACAGCCATTTTCAGCTCACCTTAGTGTCCAACCTGGTCCCAGAAGGTTCCTGCTCAGGACTTTGCTTTGTGCTGAGCTGGGCTTGCTTCCTGCCTTTGAAGCCATTTTCACAGTGTATTCCCAGCCCACCCTCTCACATTGAGCATCAGTGCTGCCTTGGCTGGCCTCTGTTGATCGTGCCATTCCTCTCAATCCCTCTGTCACCCCTCCGGCCCACTGTCCTACTCCCTCTGTCCGGTGGGCCAAATTCTGAGTTTCTTACCTGCACTTCCTCTTAACTGTGCTCTGTTGAAATCCTCTCTAACAGGGAAGACCTGCTTATCAGAGCAGCTTGATTTGGAATCCATCTCCCCTGGAGGTCAGAGCTTCTGACCATCATGTCCCCAGCCTCAGCACTGGGGATGCCTGCCCAGCCTATTCTGGGTGCTCGTGGAGCTCTGGGATCTTGGAGAAGATTTGCCATGAAAATAAGCATTTATACATAACACGGAAGAGAAGATTTGAGGAAATTGAGTGAGTGTCATCTGGTAATGTTTGTGTTAGGATGGTTCTGAAATTTCTGGGCCCTGAGTTACCAAGAACCCTAGGTTGCCCAGCTGGAAGGACCTCAGATAGATCAGCTGGGCTCCTCACCTCATTTGACAGATGGGAAGTTGAGGCCCAGAGCTTAGTGCCACAGAGCAGGAGTGAGGAGAGATGTTAGTGACAGGAAGAAATCATAGGGTAAGCACAAAGTGGCTGAGCCTGGGCTTTGTTTATGCAAATGAGTTGCTAAAACAGTGGGCCTGAGGCTGCTGACTCTATCTAGTGGCCAGCAAGAAGTAACACCAGCCCACACCTTCTGAGGTTTAACTCATGCCAGGAATGATTCTCAATGTTTTATTTGTGGGCACCTGGGTGGCTCAGTTGTTCAGCTGAGGTTATGCTCCCAGGGTGCAGGGATCTAATCCTCACCAGGCTTCCTGCTCAGTGGGAAGCCTGCTTCTCCCTTTCACACTCCCCCTGTGTGTGTTCCCTCTCACCCTGTCTCTCTCTCTCTGTCAAATAAATAATAAAATCTTAAAACAAGAACAACAACACCAAAATGCTTTATTTGCCTTAGGAGATAGGGTCTGTTATGGCTACCATTTTAATGCATGGAAATATGGGCACAGGGGAGCTAAAGGAGTCCAAGGTCACACAGCTTGCAAGTGGAGGAGCCAAGATTTGAACCCTGGGCAGCCTGCCTCCAGAAACTGTATTATTTTTTCCCCTTGTGTATGTCATTTTTAAAAACCTTTCCCTGAATTCTAACAGAGATGTGTAAACATTGTTAAGCATGTAGTTTATTGATCATCACAAAGCTTAGGTTCTGAAGCATTGCAGCAAGCTGGGGTGGGCTTTGATGTCAGAACTGGTTGGAATCCAGTTTCTGGTGCTGCATGATCTTAGGTGACTTACTCAGCCTCAGTTTCTGCACTGAGTTTGGCAGCCTTGTGATGAGTAGAGCGTGTGACAGTGCCTAGCGGGTTTGGTGCCTGGCGAGTGTTTAATAAATGGTTTTCTCTTCTTAATAATGAAAATTCTAAGTTGTGTTGGTTTTGTTAAGCAGTCCGAATACCTTCCTCATCGGTCAGTTGCCTGTCAGTCGCCTTGTAGGTACTTGTGATGAGTCACTTGTGGTAAGTCACTATATATAGCTGAAACATTTGGGGGTAGTTGGGGGACACCCCCCCCCCGCCCCCACTGCCCCTGCATTGAAAGTCTGTAATATAAAATGTTCCACCTGTGCCTTTTTTTTTTTTTTTAAACATAACCACTTTGGGACAGTGAAAGTTCTATGTCTTCTCCTTAGGGTTGTGACAGAGCCTTTGGGGACCTGCAACAGCTTACTTCCAGTTTCTGTCTGGCATACTGATGGGCCAGAACTTATTTTAACAACATTCCATCACATTCCAGGCACCTGGAAGGAGGAATATGTTGAACTTCTCGGAAATTATTTTTTGGAACTGTTTTTATCCTGAGGAATAACCCATTTAAAAATTGAATGACCTTTATGGTTGACTTTTCCACTCTACATAATGCAAACTGCAAAACTCGTTGTTTTCAGCTGCTTCTGCAGCACTGGGAAGAGCAAGCCTGTGGGAGTCCTCCCCCGGTTGGCCCCAGCACAGAGCTGCATCATTCTACACACCCCTCATGCCTTGTCTCCTTGTCTGTGAGGTGGTAATGATGGTGCAGGGAGCTCCAGGGGTTGTCGTGAAGGTTACAGAGATGGGGGGTGTAAACTTTGAACAGTGTGCCCCACATAAAATGCAGATCTGGTGAGCAGAGGCAGCTGCTCACATTAATTGTTGATGCCAAGGCACTGGAGTTCCACAACAGCCTATGCCTTTCTTTCCTGGGTCCTTTTTGTCTCAGCCACCACCTTAGAGAAAGTGACTCAGCAAGGCTGGTGCTTGTTGAGCCCTCTACAAATCCAGCTAATTCACACGGGCGATGCCCTGGAGATAAGGGGGTTTTCCTGGGTGGTAGGACCCCATTTCAGAGGCTTAACTAGCCGGTTTCTCCTAACTGGTCCTGTCCTCCAGGGTCAAGTTGAAGGCCTGCCAGGAGACTGGTGGTCTCACCAGAGTTTTCCACTGGAAGCATGAAGGACCCCATGGGGCCTCGTGCAGAATGACATGGGTGTTGGGGGGAGAACAGAGGGGACATCGCCTGTACCATCATGGGCAGGTCACTATATCTGGCTCACGCCGGCTTTCTTCCCATCTGGGAAATGGCAGAAGACCATGCTTTTTCACAGGAGGGATGAGGGTTTAGGGAGGTATTTGATGACTGTGTTGGGGCTGCATGAGTAACAGAGTTGACGGAGGGGCCTTGGAGTCACAGACTTGGGTTCAGGCCCCTGCTGCTGCCACATAAAAGTAGATCGCTTGGGTAAGCCATGGACCTCAGTGTCCTCCTCTGTGCACTGTGGATAATACCTAGCATGTAGGTCTGTGAGGGGTACAAAATAGAAGGCCATATTAGGAGCTTAGAGCAGAGCCTGGTACTCACTAGATTGTAGTTTTATGGAGATACTCTGGCATCACTGGTGTTGCAGACCTGGTCCTACCCTCTGGAAACTTTGGCTGTGTGACAAATGGCTTATGAGGCCGTGGCTGACAGAAAGAAGCGGTGTCTGTCTTTTCTTAAGATTAAGGGTACAGAGGGGTGCCTGGTGGCTCAGTCGTTGAGGCATCCAACTCTTGGTTTCAGCTAAGGTCATGATCTCAGGGTGGTGGGATTGAGCCCTGAGGTGTGCTCTGCTCTCAGTGTAGAATCTGCTGGAGGTTCTATCTCCCTGTATTTGTGTGTGTGTGCTCTCTCTGTATCTCTCTCTCTGTCTATCTCCCTAAAATAAATGAAGCTGTAAAAATAAATAAATACATACATGCATAAGTTAATTAATTATGGGTACAGAAATCAGTGATGGAGCTGGGCTGATGGGACACTTGGCAGCAAAGACAGGTGCACCCTGCTTGAATGATCGGGGGTAGCTGCGGTGTCACCAGTGGTGATGGGGGTGTGAGGAAGTTGCCTCGTGCAGCATCCAGAGAGGAACTTAGATGGGGGGGTTCCAGGGAGTAAATGCCCATGGGTAGGAAGCATCTTCAGATGAATGTCAGAGGGTGTCCTCATGGATGGGGAGGCACCCTTTCTCCCTGAAGCTGCCCACGAGTGGAGGTGTGCCTGCTGGGGACATAACTAAATCATTGGGGTTTAGCCTCCTAAGCTGTTAATTTATGAAGATGTGGCCAAGACCTTGTCTCACTGTTTTTTAAAGAGAAGTAAATTAAACTGTTGTTTGGGATGGTGTTGTCTTCCAAAGGCTCATTCAGAGTCAGTGGCAGAGCTGCTGTGGGCTTTCCAACTTGTCTTGAAAGCCTGGTCCAGGCAAGGGTGAGGGATATTCCCATCTCTTGGGGTCTCTTGCCCTCTCTGTTTATGGCAGAACGTGGTTTTGTGACTGGTAAATAAACAGGCATCCTGTGCAGATCCTTCAGCTCTTCGTGTGGCTGCAGTAGAGGAAATTCCCATTCACTGGGCACAGACTGTGGCTGGACGGGCGGTGTGGCGGGGCTCTCACTGAGCATTCTCCTTTCACGTAATCCCCGACCAGATATGAATTTTGTGGTGTTGCCACTTTCCTGCTGGCCAGGAGGGAAGTTGAGGCCCAGGAAAGTTACACTTTCTCGCTGTGGTAAGCGGCAGAGCCATGTCAGCCGGTCCAGGCCCTGGCTTTCAGGTCTGTTTGCTGTGAGCATTTCCTCTTGTGTTTCCAGCTTTTGGCCTGTTTGACCTATCAAACTACTGATGGTGTATTGATAATTCTAATACTCTCGACATTGTGAAAGATTAGCTCTTCACTTTGTGCTAGAAATGTTTCTTGCTGTATTTTTCTTTTAATTAAAAAAAAAAAGTCAAAGTCCCACGTTTCTGCCCATTTGAATCTCCCTGAGTCTCCCTGTTGTGAAGTGGTTGGGTTTGGGGATTTCTAGGGCAGGGGCCTAGTTGGTGGTGGCTTTGCCTGGAGGAGCCCATGGCTCAGGACTTAGAGTGGGGACTGGAGCAGTGTGAACTCTGGCCTGAAAATGTGTTCATGTGTGCTGAGGTGGTGCCCAGATTCTTTTGGAGGATGAACTGAGGTTTTGATCAGTAGGTTAGAGAAACACTTGATGGAATAACACTGATAATTTTGTTTTTGTATTCAATCCTAATTTTGTGTTTTCGTTTTCGTGTAGTGCAGTGTGCTCTATGTTCTAAGAAAAAATTGGCAATCAATTCATACAGTATCATGATTTAATAATCCTTCCTCACTCACCGGGTCATATTTCAGGTTTTTATATGTAGTTTTTATATCTGTAGTTCTGTTTCTGAATTCTGCATTTTGATTCATTCCTTCATTTTTAAATTTCTTATTTTAAAGATTTTATTTATTTGAGAGAGAGAGAGAATGAGCTAGGAGCAGGGGCAGAGGGAGAAGGAAAGGGAGACTGACTCCTCACTGAGCATGGAGCCTGATGTGGGTCTCAGATCCCAGGTCTCTGAGATCAGGACCTGACCCAAAGGCAGATGCTTAACAGACTGAGCTACCCAGGTGCAGCCACATTCCTTCATATTTTTATTTTTACTCCAGTGCTGCACTGTTTGGCTGGTTGCTTCAGTTTCTGGGAGGGAGGGAGATGACCCCCTCCCCTGTTCTTCTAACAAGTTTGCTTTTGCTGCGTTGACTGGAGAAGGGCCAGGCTTCCTGAAGATGAGTAGGATGATTCAGTGACACCCAAAAGGCAGTGGCTATCATTGTTCCCACTGTGCTTCAACAACTTCACCCACTGACTCTTTGATGATGGCAGCCACCAGCAAATCTTCTGCAGAGGACTGCTGCCTTGGGATGCTTTTCTTGTGGTGCTGGACTTCATTCCCCCTGGCAGCCAGTACAGCTAGGATTAGAACCTAGGAAAAGTCCCATTAGAACCCAAGAAAGTGGGGTGCCTGGGTGGCTTAATCGATTGTCTGCCTTTGGCTCAGTTCATGGTCTTAGGGTCCTGAGATCAAACCCTGCACTAGTGTCCGTGCTGGCTGTGGAACCTACTTAAAATCAAACAAACAGAAATCAGCCCAAGAAAGTACCATCCTTTGTGTTGTTCTATACTGTGCATCAGATTTTATTTTTCTTTTCTTTTTTTTCTTTCTTCTTTCTTTTTAAAGATTATTTATTTGTCAGTGAGAGAGCACAAGCAGGGGGAGCAACAGGCAGAGGGAGAGGCAGGCTTCTGGTTGGGTAAGGGGTCTGATGTCGGACTTGATCCCAGGACCCTGTGATCATGACCTGAGTCATGTTAGGCTGCTGCCTAACAGACTGAGCCAACCAGGCATCCCCCAGGATCAGACTTCAATAACCCTACCAGATTTCTTTAGCTTTGACATTTTAAAGGACAATGAAAGCTAGCTAAACCTACACCAGGATTCTGCATCTGCTGGGGCTGTGCTGTCCGGGCCTATGTGCCTCCTGTTCTTCTAACCCCATCAATTCCACCCATGTTTTAGCCAGAGAACTGTAAGCAGGTGTGGGTGTGTCACTGAAAGCTTTGACTCATCATTCATATCTTTATTGTAAGCTTATAATCTTTATTTTTTTCTTTTTTTTTGGGGTTAGATTTTATTGATTTGTTTGTTTATGAGAATTAATGGGGAGCAGAAGCAGAGGGAGAAGCAGACTCCCTGCTGAGCAGGAAGTCTGACATAGGGCAAGATCCCAGGATTATTTATGACCTGAGCCCAATGCAGATGCTTAACCGACTGAGCCACCCAGGCGCCTCTTTATTTTTCCTTTATTGATTATCTGCCTTTCTGAGGCAGCGTTCTACCTGGGTTTTCATAACTCCACACTAAGGTATTCTTCCACTAGTGTGGCCTGTTTTGAGGTAATTCCTATACATTCTGGCTATGCTGCTAAATGATGCTATGATCTTGGACTCTTTTTTTTTTTTTAACCTCTCTGAGCCTTGGTTTCCTCTGTGCTAATGTGGATAATATACCCTCTCTTGCAGATGTGTGGAGGGCCATGGCTGACTTGGATGCAGTTGGAGTCATCTCACGGCACATGGAATACACAATTTATCTTGCTTCCTGTCTTGATAACGACATTTTGGTTTTCATGCTGTCTTAGAACAAGTAGAACTTGACTTACATGTAAGTTGTGAATTCACGTACTTTTGACAGAGGTGTTATTTTAGTTTATTTTAGTTTAGTTTAGTTTAAAGCAGGCTCCACACCCAGTGCAGAGCCCAGTGTGGAACTCAAACTCACCACCGTGAGATCAAGATCCGAGCTGAGATCAAGAGTTGGCCGCTCAACCAGCCTAGTCACCCAGGCATCCATTCTGTTTATCATTTTTCAAAAAATGTGACAAGTAACACTTTTTCTGCTTGGACCTGTCCTCACACCTGCTATGCTGGTCTGGGGGTCAGACGTGTAGCTGGTGTGGTGCTGGTGATGTTGAGCAAGACAGTTGTTAAGTCTTTTTACCCTAATTGCTGTTGTCCTATTATTTCCTTTTTTTTTTTTTAAGATTTTATTTTATATCGTGGTGATATATGCTAAAACTGTTGCTTCTGGTCCTGCCTTAAAACTTGAATATGTAGGGCATTTTTTAAGGATTCATCCCTGGAGATACAGTATTTGTTTTTCTCTGTCTAACTTATTTTGCTTAGCACAATACCCTCTAGGTACATCCATACTGTTGTAAATATCAGGATCTCATCCTTTTTGATGGCTGAGTAATATACCATTGTGTGTATGTACCACTTTGTCTTCTGTTGCTGGACACTTGGGCTGCTTCCATATCTCGGCTATGGAAAAAAAATGCTGCAGTAGGATTAGGGGTGCCTCTGTGCTTTCAGAATGTTGAGTCTGATGTGTCAACTGCCACAACAGTCGTGGCAACTCAGGAAGGGAGCCAGGTGCAGGAGGTAAGAGGAGGAGTGCAGCTTTAGGCAATTTGAGTTGAGGTGTCTGTTGGACGTGCAGGTGTAGGTTCTGGTTGGACAGTCAAAATGTAGGAATGGGTGCTTGGGGGAAGAGAGATGCAATCATGCTGTTGCCAAGGGATATATTCCTTGTAGAGAGAGTGACAGTTAAGGATTTAGGGTAATTCCTTCTTTTCTTGGGCAGATAAAGGGGAAGAATAAAGGAGTAGTGGATGGAAGGGGAGGGATGTGGCTTTGATGCCAGGAAGGCATTTTTGCACAGATGTCTAGAGAAGAGAGATTTCAAGGAATGAAATGTCAGCAATGTTCGATGATGTGAAAAGTTGCAAAGCAGCTTGATTAGGGGGTGGGGGTAGATCGAGGAGGTTGTCACTGAGTACTGAAAGAAAATGGGAGGTGATAGAGACATAGAGATAGAGTGCCTGGGCGTGATACCATGGAGGTCACACACAAGAATAGCCTTTTAGAAAGTTTGATGGTAAAGACACAGACGATCATAACTCCAGACATAGCTTGGACAAGGGTGGGTTTTACAGGCTGTGTTTACCTATTTTCAGGTTGACTGAAGGGAGATGACAGATGGTGCATGCTGCTGGATGTTGTGGGTTGAGATGGGATCAGGTATACAGAAAAGCACACAGAGAGGAGTGTATGGATGCCCTGACTGCTTCTGTAGAACACAAGGCCAACATTAGGCATGGAGGGAATGGAACGTGGCTCAAGGAGATGTGCAGTCTCAGATACAGACCACATGGCTCAGAGTCTTACAGGGCTCTCCTTGCCTCCGCGTGGCCCTTCTCACAGGGTTTAAGTTTTGAAGAGTCCTTTTGTTTCTCTGGGTTTGGGGTGTGACTGGAGAGACATAGCAGAGAGCAAGGGCTGAGGAAAGACCAAGAGGGCAGGAACTCACAGAGGGGAGTCTACTACCCTCTCTGCCTTTTCTGGTATGGGCTCTCTCCTGATCTGGATGGACGGATGACCTGCCATTACTTCTTTTAAAAATGCATTTGGCTTTACCCTGTCAGAAAGCAACACATGTTTATTGAAGAATAGTGGGAAACCCCAGAGAAACTGAAGGAAGAAAATAAGCACTCAGCTGAAGACAACCATTCAAAAGTTCTGGCACCTTTTCCTCCCAACTTTCACTGAAGTTGAACAGATAAATGTATATATATGAAGTGATTTCTGGGAAAGACCAAAAAAAAAAAAAAAAGATACCAACAACAAGAAAACAAAAAAGAGAACAAAGCAGAAGAAAACGGTGTTCATTTTCTTCCTGAGGCTGCCCTTCCTCGATACTGCTACTTGGTTTTACTACCTGCTTTTCTCACTGGGCTTTCTTGACAAAACATGGTTCCACTACTTTTACCTTCTTCAAAGTGTTTGACAGAGTCGTTTGCTTTCAACATGGAGTTTGAGCAAAATGGACTATTGTTTTAAAATATTCTATCATGTGTGCTGTAATATCTCATCCTGGACATGATACAAATGCTATGATAAAAAGAAGAGATGCTTTTAAAGTGATCACCAGAGTTGTGAAATTCATTGGCATGATCCTTCTTTTTTTTTAAAAAAAGATTTTATTTATTTATTTGACAGACAGAGATCACAAGTAGGCAGAGAGGCAGGCAGAGAGAGGAGAAAGCAGGCTCCCTGCAGAGCAGAAAGCCCGATGCGGGGCTCGATCCCAGGACCCTGGGATCATGACCTGAGCTGAGGGCAGAGGCTTAACCCACTGAGCCACCCAAGCGCCCCGACATGATCCTTCTTTTGAGGGTCATAATTCGTTTAATTTTTTTCTGCTCCAGCTTAACCTTCTCAGTCTTCAGTTGTTATGTGCATTAGACACAGTATTAGCAGTAGTGGCAGTAAAAATACTCCTGTCACCCTTTACAGGTACCATTTTACTAGCATCTTCTTACCACTGTAGCAGCTTTAAACCCTGTTTCCACCCTGTTCATTCCTTTAAATGCCTTTTCCTTAAAACCTTTTCTTAGTTTTTGGTGTTCTATAGCTTTACCACAAAATGTTTAATTGAAGATTTCTCATCTTGCTTGGTATCTGTGCATTTCCTGTATTTCTGGATTTATCATTTCTGTAATATCCTCAGCTGTTTTCTTCTGAAATTTTGACTCTGTCCTTCTGCTGTACTTCCCAGGATTCTTATTTAAACCTCCCGTCTGTTGTTCGTGTCTCTCAAGCTGGCGTTCATCCTCTTCTCCTGCCTCCTTGTGTTGCATTCTGGGGAATGTCTTCACTTCTTGGTGCAGTGTTGTGAAGTCCTTCATTCGGGGCTCATCTACTGCCCCACCATTCTGGTGTGTTTTCTGTTGTGTTTTACGTCTCAGTGATTTTTGGTCCCTGTTTAACTTCCTTCAGTTCCATGTTCACACTTGGCCTGTTGCTTTTGATAGGCTCTTGATCCTTCTTCATTTTTAAACCTCTTTTGTGTTCTTAAACAATTAACATGTAATATTTTCTATTCTGTATCTGATCATTCCAGTGTCTAAAGTCTTCATTTTCCCTCAGTCTTCTGTCTCTCACAGTGGCCTCATTTCTTGCATGCTCTGTGAAGGGATTTTGAGACCAGATTTATTGGAACATAGATGTAATCCCTTTTAATTCTGTTTTTTGGTGTGTTTTTTTGTTTGTTTGTTTGTTTGTTTGTCTGTCTGTTTTTTCCTGGAGGGTTTGTCTTTCCTTTGCCAGGAGGCTGGGAGTGTTCTTGGTTGGGATCACTTTGGTTCCATTTGAGGGTCCTGGTTTATTAAGGAAATCTCAGGTTCAGTTCCCCCAACTTACCGTGTGGTGGGAACGGGGTCTGGAGGGCACAGGCCTGTAGAGATCCTGCAGTGAAAATGGCATTTGTTCTCTGGCACCCTGATTTGTTTCTCTTGAGCTTGTTGCTTACAGTTCAGGTTTTGGCTCACTTGTTTCTGCCACCTCCCTCTTCCTGCTTCCTTTCCTACCATTTTCTAAGTCCTTTGCTAGTTTTTCGATGTCTTCTAAAGCCCAGAAATGTTTTGTGAATTCCATTTGCCATCACTAATTGCAAGTCTCATCCTGCAGCAGGAAGGCCAGAGCCAGACACTGTAATGCTCTGCCTCCCACAGAGGAGATTTTAATACCCTCTCCTCGTGTTCAGAAATTCTAGATTGGAGATGGAGTTATGGATACATTACCATCTACAGAGGATTAGTTGCCTATATAATAGAACAAGTATGCATTATTCTAATCTTCCTAAAACTTCCATTTTGCATAATAAATATGAATGAATAAGGAACCCGCATTACTTTAGTTTATGCAGATGTTCTCTTTCTGTCTCTGGCTTTAGATGGTAGATTGTCATTTGTATGGTTCATTCTGAAAATTGGGTAACTTCATTCTTATTTTCTACATGTTGGTGCCATATAAAGTGATGATTTATGGAGATTCAGAGGTAAATATTTATCAACATCTAAATAATTGGGGAAGGCTTCCTTTACAAAAGGTAGAATTATTAAGACCTGTTTAATCACAGAAGGGATATCCTGTAAAGCTAGCCCATAAATAAAAAGTGGATCAGAAGAAAGCAGAGAGAGGAGAGAATTTGGAAGGAGCATGTGGAGGGACACCTACTGCCTATCCCTGTAAGTCAGGGGCAATCCGGAAGGGAAACCTTGTTAAAGGAGGCAGTAGTGTTTAGATGTAATGAGCTACTGGAAACCTCACAGTGTTCTGGTGAAGCAAGTGGTGTGCAATCAAGTCCTCAGCCCAGTTGAAGTTGTGGCTTCAGGCAGCAAGCGAGCAGGCCTTTCTGTCTGCTTTTATCTCCAGTGGGAGCGACTTGTCCTCCTTGAAGTCAGCCTCCAGACATCTTTTCCTGTCGCTACACATCTGTGCATCACTGAGAATTTCTGCGGTTGCTGCTTCATGGAGATGTTTGTCAGTTTTGGGTTTTGTTTGTTTTGTTTTTTACCGAGGTTCACTTGCTAACTTTTCTCTTCTCTTAAAAAAAAATATATTTAATCTAGGGGTGCCTGGGTGGCTCAGTGGGTTAAAGCCTCTGCCTTTGGCTCGGCTTGAAGGCATGATCCCAGGGTCCTGGGATTGAGCCCCACATCAGGCTCTCTGTTCAGCAGGGAGCCTGCTTCCCTTCCTCTCTCTCTGCCTGCCTCTCTGCCTCTTTGTGATCTCTGTCTGCCAAATAAATAAATAAAATCTTTAAAAAATATATGTGTTTAATCTAGGGGCACCTGGGTGGCTAAGTGGGTGGGTTAAGCCTGTTTCTTCAGCTCAGGTTATGATCTCAGGGTCCTGGGATTGAGTCCGGCATCAGCAGGGAGCCCTCTTCCTCCTCCTCTCTCTCTCTGCCTCTCTGCCTACTTTTGATCTCTCTCTGTCAAATAAATAAGTAAGTAAATAAATCTTTTAAAAATATATATATAATCTCTTCCAGGAAGAGATTATGCTGAGTGAAAAAAGTCAAGCAGAGAGAGTCAATTTTCATATGGTTTCACTTATTTGTGGAGCATTACAAATAGCATGGTGGACAAGGGGAGATGGAGAGAAGGGAGTTGAGGGAAACTGGAAGGGGAGGTGAACCATGACAGACTATGGACTCTGAAAAACAATCTGAGGGTTTTGAAGGGGTAGGGGGTGGGAGGTTGGGGGAACCAGGTGGTGGGTATTAGAGAGGTCACGGATTGCATGGAGCACTGTGTGTGGTGCAAAAACAACGAATACTGTTACACTGAAAAAAAATATATATATATATTTCATCTCTTATTACCATGTATTTCAAATGGTAGTGAGGGATGATGGTGTGGGACCCCATGAAGTGAATTTACACTGCCATCTTGACAACAATATAAGTGTCGTACACAGCCATCCTGTGTCCCTTTTCGTTCTGAAATGGATTCTCTCTTCCCAGCTGTTATCCATAGAAGACAGGGGTCTTTGTTCTTGTAGGTGACTTGTCCAAGATCGCACAACTTTCGAGGTTTAACCTTTGGTCTGATTGTAGGACCCATTTTCTTTAACTCAGTGCCATGCAACCTACCATGTAGGACTCTCAATACTCTCCTGCTTTTGAAGCTGTACTCCACAGGCAACGTCTACCAGTGCATATCTATTTTTGTCTAGTTCACTCATTCACTGCACACATTTACTGGATGCCAGCTATGTGTTTCAGGCACCTTTCTAGTGCTGGAGATATGGCAGTGGGCAAGTCAAACACAACCCCCTGCCCTCATTGAGCATGTTCCATTTCCTACTACTGGAAGCATCCACCAGGAACAATGGACTTATGCCAGAAGTCCAGCAATGATATGAGTTCCAGAAATTTCTGAATGGTTCTTTGTGGAATTGATGATTTGGCGGCAGCCCTCAAGGTAGCTACCTGCACAGGCAAAAAAAAAAGGAGGGCTGGTGTAGAAATGCCTGATGAATGGGCTTCAAGGTCAAATAACTGAGCCAGGTCTTTAAGGTCTTATTTAGCTCGGAGATTTTTCAAGAACTTTCCATGATACATAAGCATATTATAGAAAAAACCCTATTCAAAGCACACTGTAAATTTGGAGGATGATTGTCTTTACATTATTTTTGTGATTAAATGACAGTTGATGATACAGGCACTGTTGTAAGTCACTTATCCCTGTGCAAACACTTTGTGGTAAATTCTTTTATCATCCTTATTTTTCAGAGGCAGAGACTGATGCAAAGGGAGAAGTTTGGTGGTTCTCCACTGGCCACAGCTAAGCAAGCAAAAAGCAAAAAGCAGAGCCTGCATTGGAACCAGGCACTGTGGCTCCAGACCCCAACTCTTCACCCTTGGGCTTCTTGCAGCACGCCTGATTTCTTGTCACTAAGAACTTGGTGCAGGAGTTTAACGGTACCTTTAACTTCTAGTTTTTCTTTCTCAGAACTGAATCTGCATTGCAGTGCATCTCTGCATAAACATGTGTTTAATTTTGTCACCTTTAATTTTGTTTTTAGGTAAGATCTGAAGGAGTCAATCTGTTTCTTCTGTGGCTTCAAGCACTTCAGACAAACTTTGCAGAAGAGCAGGTGCTGATTTTTGCTTGCCTCGTGCCTGGTTTCCCAGCGATCATGTCATCCTTAGGGACCTGCATGGTGGAGACACTCATCAGTCCTAGCCCTGGTGTGGCGGATGGTGAGGAACATTTTAGCCATCCTTACAGGTTGAAATGACTCTGGAAGTTCTCTTGAGGGATTCCTCAGCTTGTCATGATCCTGAATAGAACCCTTTATTTCGTAGATGGGTTTGGAGGAGGAATTATCCCCTGCTCTTGTTCACAGTAATGTCTTACAGACATTAGAATAGAAAGAATCAGAGCCTTTTTTATATGCAATGAGGATGGGAGACATTTACTGAAGTGGTGGAAACAGGAATGGAAGGGAGGACTCAGATGTTGGAAACAACAGGAAGTGGAGTGTTTTCTTGGCTGTGAATGAAATTTAAATCTGCCATCCAAAACTACTGTTTATTGTCCTCAGCATGATTGTTTCACGAGTGGACATTCATCTGCTTACCCAGCCCTGTATTTTCATGCCGCATTCATGGAAAGACAGTAGCTGCTTCCTGGGAAAGTCATGGCAACCATCTGTGTCCCATGAGTTTTTAAGGAACTTGCCAGTTAGGGCCAATGATTGATTAATGCACATCACTTTATTGCCCAAACACAGGTATTTGATCCTTAGGCTGACCGAAGCAGAATTTGGCAGAGAGAAGAATAGTTTAGAGGGAGAGGTGGCTTCATGGGAGTTTGTACCGTATTTCCAACCCCTTGATGCTCGCTGGCCTGGAGTGTAGCGTGAGCAGGTTCCAAAGGAGGGGCAGATGTATTTTAATGAAGGCCATTTTTAAAAAACCCTTTGAACGTTGGTGAAAGAACTCCTTTTTTTCCCCACTCTGGAGCAAAGATATATCCACAAGAATCACTCCACTCTTGCCGGCCATATCAGGGGAAAGGATCGCTGAGGACCAAACATGCTTTTTCCTTCAAGTCCTATTGAACTGTATGGTTATTCAGGTAAAAGCAAAATCTTGGATAATTCAGGAATGGTCTTTCTCTTGATAGGAAAGAGGAAACATTGCTTATTTTCTCCCAGCTCATCCATATTTTGTATGTTTGCTTGTTTGTTTGTTTGTTTGTTTTTTGAGTTGACTCTTTATGATATTTCACTAGAACTTGAATATGTGCTAAAGACCTGGCCTACATAATATTTTGTGTGAGAGTGTATGTCAAGCAAACATTTCAGTTCTCCCATCTGCTTTTATATTACCATATTCACACAGAACACTTCACTTCTAACACTGTGGCTGAGGCTGTGGATTTTTCCCTCACCAGGCAACTCTGCAACACCAGCTGGGTGTCCTGTAGTTTTACTCAGCTTTGACACTGTCTGCCTTGATATGGCATCTGATCCCACAGGTTAAGGGCTCAGTCCTGTGAGACTGTTCCATCACATTCAGGTGCCAGTCATAAGTAGGAGGAGCCCAGTTTACCCACAACTTCTCTACAACTTGGCTACAAATCAGAGGTTCCTTCAACTCCTCCTCCGGTTCAACTGAGTGGCTCACAGAACTCTGGGAAACATTTGTTTTCATTTGCAATTTATGAAAGATATGATAAAGGATACAGATGAACAGTCAGATGCAGAGACACAAAGGGCACAGTCTGGGAGGGTCCCAAGCACAGGAATGTCTATTCCTGTGGAGCTGGGTTTTATCCCCCTCCTGGTACCTGGATATGTTGACTTACCTGGAAGTTTCCTGAAACCCCTGCTATGAGGATTTTTTTAAAAAGATTTTATTTATTTATCAAAGAGAGAGGGGGAGAGAGTGAGCACAGGCAGACAGAATGGCAGGCAGAGGCAGAGGGAGAAGCAGGCTCCCTGCTGAGCAAGGAGCCCGATGTGGGACTCGATCCCAGGACGCTGGGATCATGACCTGAGCCGAAGGCAGCTGCTTAACCAACTGAGCCACCCAGGCGTCCCTGCTATGAGGATTTTTATGGAGGCTTCCTTACATAGATGTGCTCTGCTTTTAGCCCCCTCCCCTCTCTGGGGGAATGTAGGGGTTGGGGTGGGGGTGCCGAAGATTCTAAATTCTAATCATGGTGTGGTCTTCCTGGTGATGTGTCCCCACTGAGGAGCCATCTCGGAGCCCACCCAGAGTTGTGTCATCAGAACAAAATATTAAACTCAAAATGGATGGAAGACCTCAATGTAAGATAGGAATTCTTGCCAGTTTTCTTAAGGTGATTCTCTCTGCTATCCCTCAAGATTCTGTCCTTGCCTCCCTTCCTGACTGCACTGTCCTATTGGGCAATCTTGCCTATTGGGCAGGTGGAATGGACCAGTAGGGTCAAAATGCACAGCTTCTAGAAGGCAAAGGGATACTCCAGTCTGCTCTCAGGACTTTGGAGTCTTTGTGTTTTTGGTGCTGGTGAAAGGAAATGAGAGAGGAGAGCAGACAAGAAAGAATGCTAAGTCATAAGGAGAATCAAGATACTTGTTTTAAAGTTCTTTTTACACTGTTTTGAAAATATTGTCTTCCTCATTTATTTCCATCATTTACCATGTTAGCAAAATCTACAAACTTGTACTTGGTAAGTACTGATTGGGCTGGGTATAGAGGATGTCCACAGGGAAGCTGCCATTCTCTTTCAAAGTGACCTTTGTTTATTTTTAAGCAAAATAGTCACTTTATTCTTATATTTAATGGTAACTTTATTGTAAGAGGTTTAAAGTTTCCTAATAAATGATTTTACCTATTTGTACAAACTATTTATTTGTACCTCAGGAAGACTGTGGCTCCTAAAATAATTCAACATGTGTCATGATTCTTCTTGGTATAATTATATTTAAAATTAAGTTTTAAAATATTAATTTTTAATTGAAACTGTTTATTGAAGGCAGTGTTTATTTTCTCATGCAAAGATGTTGAAATAAACATTCTCGTTGAAGTCTTCTCTTAACGGTGTTGAGGTACGGTGACCCCAGGCCCCAGACCTTGCCCAGTGGTGAGGCAGACCATCCCAGGCCATGCAACTGCCCAGAGTAGCCCTTCCTTATATCCTGGATCTTTCATCCACTACGCTCGTGCTACTTACAGCTTCTTATGGAGGGGCCAATATTTGGGCAACTGTGCAACCTAAGGGCAGTAAGCTCCAGAAAGGAAGGAAACATGAGGGAATTTCTAGTTTCACTGCTCAGGGTTTTTTGGGTTTTTGTTTGTTTGTTTGTTTGTTTTCCCCTATGAAAAATGAAGGCTCACAGGACATAAGTATCCCTTTGATTGGTGCTGGGTGGGGAAGCAAATTTTCTTCTCCCTATTATTGGAAAGCAGGCAAAATTAGTTAAAGTGAATAATCAGAAACAATTTGGGAGGGAAAGAGATCACAACAGGCATTAATCCATGTGGTGAATGTGGACTACTACTAATTCAGTTGTCTTTGGGTGTTTACTTACATACACACAAATGTGCATGCTTGGATCAGGGGAAAGCAGCAAAAACTTGATGCCTTTTGAAATATGTAGAAGTACTAACCTTTAGAGGTACCGGGCTGTGTATTTGTTAGCTATCTGTATATGGGTATTTTTTTTCAGAACTTGATTCTGATTTGATAAATAGTCTATATTCACTGTGGAAAACATAGTATACTTTAATATATTGAATTAAAGTTCTTTATTGAGAACTTGTCTGCCTCATGCAAGTGCCTCCAGGTATATAAAAGGTGGGAGGTCGGGGTACCAGGTGGTGGGTAATATAGAGGGCATGGATTGCATGGAGCACTGGGTGTGGTACAAAAACAATGAATACTGTTATGCTGAAAATAAAAAAAAAAAGAAAGTAAGAGAGCTGGACATACAGCAAGTAGTAGCTCATGTCCAATACCATGTAACTTTTTGTATTGATTATGAAATTTAAAGGAGAAAGGGACTTTTTTTTTATTATTCTATTTCTTTTCAGTGTTCCAGAATTCATTGTTTATGCACCACACCCAGTGCTTCATGCAATATGTGCCCTCCATAATACCCATCACCAGGCTCACCCAACCCCCTACCTGCCTCCCTTCTAAAGCCCTCAGTTTGCTTCTCAGAGTCCACAGTCTCTCATGGTTTGTCTCCCCCACCAATTTCCCTCAACTCACTTCTCCCCTCCATCTGTGTTATTCCTTATGCTCCAGAAGTAAGAAACCATATGATAATTGACTCTGCTTGACTTATTTCACTCAGCATAATCTCTTCCAGACCAGTTCATGTTGATACAAAAGTTGGGTATTCATTCTTTCTGATGGAGGCATAATAATTCATATTGTATATGGACCACATCTTTATCCATTCATCCATTGAAGGGCATCTTGGTTATTTCCACACTTTAGTGACTTTGGCCATTGCTGCTATGAACATTGGTGTACAGATGGCCCTTCTTTTCACTACATCTGTATCTTCTTGGTATATACCGAGTGCAGTTGCAGGGTCATAGGGCAGCTCCATTTTAATTTTTTTGAGGAATTTCCACACTGTTTCCCAATGTGGCTGCACCAAGAAAGGGACTTGTTATTAATTCTGTGGAGCTGGTCAAGTCAAAATTCAAAGATGAATTTTTTCAGACATAAAGTAGTTTATACTGATTCTATTCTTCAGATTCATCTACAAGGAAAAGGCTATAAAACTATAGTCTCATGGATTTGATTAGGGTAGTATTGGATGTTAAAGTACCTGAAATGATGAAGAATGTCTGTACATTCTTCTAGATTTGTTTCAGTCCTAAAATATTAAATTAGTTATAATGTATGTGAAAATATCCTTACTATTAGAATTGCTTATCCTTTCTCAAATTTTCTAGTGGCTTAGTACTTAGTACTTCCACCGCTGTATGCCATAGCTATAATAAGCAAGCAGTAACAGGAGTCACCATCCCACCTTTGTCAGGTCACAAGGCAGAATCAGAAACAAGTCTACCAAAAAATGTCATCCCTAATAATTTCTGGTACTTTAATTTTAAAGTTTTAGTTGATATTCATCCAATCAAATATAGAGCTGAGGTATATGTTTGTGAGAAATTGAACTGTTTAGGGTGGTGGCTTACACTCACTCCCCTAATCATGTATTCTGTTTCCTTCCAGACATCCCCCATTTGAGACCAGCGCCAGTGTATGTACATTACTACAACTCAAGACAATGAAAACATTTATAGTATAAAAATTCCATACATGGCAATTCACATTGTTTTTATTAAATGGATTATAAATTTCTTTTTGGAAAAAAGTATCTAGCTATAATCCAAAACACTCAAAATCGAGTTGCTGTACTGCCCCAAATCATACAGGTATGTCATTCCTCTTTTTCTTATATTTTACATAGGTAAAAATACACTAACACATACCAAAGTAATTGACTCATAGGGGTTTTGGTTCCTAAAGGATGCTGGTTCTAGGGATTATGTTTATGGGTGGGCTCTCTCTCTGTTGCTGAGGTGTCAGAGGGACTTCTGAGATAGCACTTGCCATGCCCTGCTGACATTGCCATGACAAGGTGATCTTGGGGGCCAGGGAGATGTTCTGAAAACATGATGTTGTGTGCAGTCTCCTGGACCCTCTCATTTTCCTTCCTTTGCTCAAGAGCCAGTGACATCAGAGCATAAGACCAGGGGCCTGTGTTGCCTTCACCCATCCCCAGCACCAGGCAGGCCCTCAATAATCATGTAGGTGGGCTGTGGGAAGGACCTATTTGACTGCCAAGTGCCTCTTGGCATCTCAGAGGGAGCAGTGGAAGAGATCTCAGGATTTTGAGGTGCCATGATGGAATGCCTGGAAGAAAAGGCAGACTCTCTTTAGAAGGCTTTCAGTGAAGACCTCTTTCTGTGTGGGGCCCATGGTATACCTTCCCTCTCTTGTGGTCCTTGGTCATAGAGAAATGGGCTTTCCCAGCAGGTTGAGTTTCTTAGAGACTTTGTGCTGTGTAAGGAAGGACAACTTGGGGAGGTTTGAGAGGGGCTGCTTCATGGCAGGGGCCTGCTTTTATGCACAAAGCATGGTCCCCTTAGAGTAGCTTCGCTGATGCCCCAGAGTTGCCAAAAGTGTGACTAGGCCTGAGCTGCAAGAGTTCACACACCTGAGTGGCAGGTAGCATCTTGGTGGAGGAGCACCAAACTGAGGTCCAGAGCACGTGTCCTCATTGATTAAGAACTGACTACAGAGCTAGACAAACTTATTGTCAAGAAGTCTGAGGGGGATACAGTTACAGTAAAGAGCAGCAAAATACTTACTGAAGATTTTGAAAGGGAGCTTTGGGGTGCGTGGATGGCTCAGTTGGTTAAATGTCTGCCAGAGATCAAACCCTGTGGTGGGGGGTGGGGAGTCCCTGCTAAGTGAGGAGTCTGCTTCTCCCTCTCCCTTTCCCTCTGCCACTCTCCCTGTCTGTGCTCACTTTCTCTCTGTCTCTCTGTGTCAAATAAATTTTATAAATCTTTTAAAACATAAAAATACAAGAAAGATTTGAAACTTAAATTCACTAGTTGTACCATGTAATAGGAACCCTGTAAACAGTAATGATCACTGCTGAGAACAAAATTGATTTTTTTTAAGATTTTATTTATTTGGCAGAGAGAGATCCCAAGTAGGCAGAAAGGCAAGCAGAGAGAGAGGAGGAAGCAGGCTCCCCACCGAGCAGTGAGCCCAATGCAGGACTCGATCCCAGGACCCTGAGATCATGACCTGAGCTGAAGGCAGTGGCTTAACCCACTGAGCCACCCAGGTGCCCCACAAAATTGATTTTCCAAAGGAATATCCCAGAACACTGAGCAAAATTTCAAAGAGATGGAAATGAGAAATGAATAAGTAAGATCTGAGGTCAGGTCCAAATCTACCTTGCAAGTACCCTGAGGACGAAAGGAGAAAATAACAGAAGTTATAACTGAACTAATGCAGCATTTACTTGAGCTGAAAAACAGTCATGCCTTCAGTTCATAAAGCCTTCAAGTCCCAGGGAGAATTAGCTGAACAGACTCAAACCAAAACAGACGTAAACCTATTTGACTTTCAGGGACTAAGAAAAAATTGTCAGAGTTCCAAACAGAAACCACCAGTTCCTTCTAGAAAATGAGACAGAGTATCATTGAATATTGACTTTAAGCTCTATCCCTCAGAGCTGAAAGAACTCTCTTTCTTAGAACTCTTGCTTCCTATCACATATGTAAGCAGATGTCAGATTGATTAACCTTGTAAATTGGTTTAAGTTCTAACTCTACAAACAAAATGATAAAGAATTTGGAGACAATCTAGGGGCATGTAAAAATTTGGGAAGTGGTAGACTACCTTAGGTAGAGATAAGACCCACAGACCATAGAAGAAATGACATGCCACTTTATTTTAAAAATTTGAAAAAGATTTGTATATCAAAAAAGAGTAAAGCTGCATGTGGGCAACAGGCTGTGAAAAGCATCTGTAACATCAGCTGTTCAAGGAGTTCATGTCTCTGACGTGCCTACAAATTGAGAAGAAGACAAACAGTCCGATTGAAAAACAGACCAAATGAGAGGAAGGAGAAGTTCATGGAAAAGGAAACAGAAATGACCCTGGATTTCATAGTGAGCCAGGGAACACCATTAGTTCTGGACCATGTTGAGACACCTTTATTCACTCACCCTGTAGACAAAAACTAAAAATCATCAGGTAGACAAAAATTTGCATGAAATCATATATAAGAAACTCAGCCCCACTCTTTGATAAATTTTACAGTCTATTTTGTGTGATTGTTAAGTCAATTCAAAACAATCTGTTTAGAGACTCTGACTGTTCCCTACTTGGTTACAAAATTTCAGGGAACCATCACTGTATTTATTGAGAATAATCTCCTCATTCTTGAAAAATACATTTGAGTGATGAAAAATAGCAAGAATAATGGAATAGCCACAAATTCAAGGTTCTAGTTTTCCCCCCGCCCTTAGTGGGAAAGGAAACTTTTCACACATGTGAGTCATCTACTTTTATTATCTGGATTTCTTAGTTTCCGTAAAGTCTGACCTCCTGAATCAGTTTGGATGGTTGTCTCATCCTAACTCAAACTGTCTTAAAGATTAAAAAAAAAAAAAACAAACAACCTTCAATCTCATGAAGAAGCAGCTCATGGCAGTGCTTGCAGAGAATGTGTTTTATTCACACTGTCTCCATGATTTTCTCCATTTTTCCCTACTGTGCCCTTTCCCTCTGGCCAGTTTGTCTTCCACCCCCTGCTTACTGTGTGATGGCTGCCTGCAGTGGGGGCACTGCTTTTCTTGTTCCCATTCAGAGACAACCCAGATATTTCTGTAAAGCCCTTCCCGTTTGTGTGTGTGGGACAACCTAGGTTACTGTCTCTCATAGAACAGTAACAAGGCACTGACTGTCGTGCAGCTGGCTGTGTGAATGGCCCAGGAGGAACATGACTGGCTTCCATGACAGACCCCTTCCCTGTAGTGTGGATGGGGCCAGCTTCCTGTGAGTCACCTGGGCTGCAGTGGAGGAGGCACACAGTGCACTGGGGTTCAGGGAGGGGGAGGGAGGAAGGAGGCTGGCAGTCAACTCTCCAGATCCAGTACTACTGAAAGACACCCCCCCCCAGTCGTTAACTAATTGACTGCTCTTTTGTTGTGTAAAAGTACCCCTCCTCCCCTTGCAATGAAAAGACCCTTCCCCCAGGGTTGAATTCAATGTAACTGCTCTTTTGCCTTTCTTTAACCCGCTTGGCTTTTAGGGCATGACACTTGACTCCTGTTTGAACAAGATACCCTCTCCTAATAGCCGGGGCATGGTCACATAGACAAGGGCAAGGGGGCTGCATGGTCACATAGACAGGATGTCTTTCTGCTGAGTAATAAGGTCAAACTTCCCCTCTTTGTTTCCCCTTCCCGCCTTTCTCTTCGCGCGAGGGGGGTCTTCCAGGGCCAATCCACTAACACCAAGTATGCCTTTTTCAAAAGTTCTAACTGTCAACCAATCAGTTGTGCCCCACCCAAAACTTGTTTGTACCTGTCTATAAAAACCCGGCACCACCCCAGCCGGGTGTGCTCAGCTAGCAGGAGCTGCTGACCACCCGCAGGCGCCTGCGTAACAATAAAGAACCTCTTGCTGGTTGCATCCAGTGGCAGTGTTGGATTCTTGGGTAAGGGGATCCGCGGGTCTTTCACTACCACACCCTGAAGATAGTCCTACCTAGAAATGGTCCCTGCCATTGTACAGACTCAATATGTCTCAGTGAGTTCTTCTAGTAGTTTTTAGTGCCACTGTAGCAAATGACAAATTCTCAGTGGCTTGAAACAACACAAATTGATTATCTTGCAGTTCTGGAGGTCAGAAGTTCAAAAATCAGTCTCCGTGTGGTAAAATCGGGGTGTTAGCAGCCTGTGTTCCTTCTGGAGGCTCTAGAGGAGAATCCACTTTCTTGCCTTGTCCTGCTTCTAAAGCTGCCTGCATTCCCTGACTTGTGGCCCTTCATTGCACCACCTTTTATCCCTCTGTTTCCAACTTCACATTGCCTTCTGATTCTGATCCTCCTGTCTCCTTATGGATCCTCATGATTACATTGGGACCACCGAGGTAATCCAGGATAATCTCTCCCCCCTCACACCTTAATTTAATCATGCTTGCTAAATCCCATTTGTCAGGTAAGGTAAAGTACTCAGAGCTTCTTGGGCTCAGGATATGGTCATCTTTGGGGCAGCTGGTCAGTTGCCTCCTGTGCTCCCTTTTATGCCTCACACCTCATCTCACATGTGTCTGCTGTGTTCCTCTCTTCATCTGCATTGCAAATGAGAAATGCAGCAATTTAAACCATTGAATATTAGATTTTGGAGATAGTTGCAGGAATAAAAGCACATATAATTTGATTTGTGTCCTAAAAGTTTTTGTTTGGAATTTTAAATTTTATCTAATTGTCCCTAGGTAAATTAAATATGATTCAATCAGTTGATCTGAAAAATCTTTTCAAAGAGTATACCGCTGTTGTAAAGGCCCTTCAAAACAGTATTTTGAGTGCTGTTTCCAAATGAAGTTTACACTTTCACCCTTATCACTGTATTAAAGGTCATGTTGGAGGGTTTTGTGTGTGTGTGCTTTTTTCCAAAGTGAACTTGCTTCTCTATCTAAAACTAATACCTCTAACACTATTTTTCACCAGGGAGGAGAGGAATTAGTGTATCTTCTAGACTAAGTTTTCTTTCCACGTGAAGAATCTGTTAGGACTAATATTCATGGGAGAAGGAAAAGACAGTAGCTCTTACACCCCATATACTATGTTGACAACAACAGTATAAGCCTGACCAAAGCTGTACATCTTGGTGCATCATTTCAGCTGAAACGTGTTCAGTGAAGTATGATTTATTCCTTAGTAATTCATTTTTGTGTGAGATAAAAGTACATCAACAGAAATTAGGGAAAGCAGAGTGGTAATTTTAAAATTTCATCATTGACTGTTTTTTTTTACCAGTTCTTTAAGCACATTAATTGATATTAAAACCCATAAAAGCTCATTTGGGAATGAAAAAGAAAGTTTGAGGTGGTATTGATTTTTTAATGATATTTGTATTTATTTGTATGATTACGCTTAGTTACACTTTGTTTGAGTCCGAATGTGCCCTTCAACAATAATCCATGGGCTCTGGGTTTCCTGAAGTTGTATGTCATGGGGTGAACAGTTAGAAAAAGTGAATCCCACCAATTGACAACCCTATGGGGGTTTATATATTACACAAACACATTTGTTTGTTGACTGCCACTCCAGTACTTTCTGTGTCCTCAAGCTCCACCCACGTGGTGCAGGCTGCCCCCATCTGTGCTGGAGAATCATGATGGGGCATTCAGTGGCCTTAGGCATCCCCAGAGAGCTGCAGTTGCATCCTCTCATTTCCCACCTAGTTTGTGGGCATCCCCCTTTAGCTTGACCCTGACAGTGGACAGGTCTCAGTATGAGCTGTCTGTGGGAAGAAACAAGATGTTGGGGGGGGGGGCAGCGGTAGTTGTTGATGGGAAGTTTTAAGTGTCAGGTTGTATCTTGCAATTTTCTGAACCCTGGCAGTGCAGGCCTGGGCCAACCTGGTATGTCTGTTTCACCAACCAAATCTTCCTCATGTGCCCAAGAAGTGAAACCATATTTGCATTTGCCACCAGAATCAACTAATACTAAATAATAGTTGAGAATTCCAGCTTGATTATAGTGAGTGGAAAATAGATCTCTCTCTGGTTAATTCTTACACTATGATTTTACTGTTCATCTTCATAAAAGGGATAAGAAATGAGGAAACGTGGATTATCAGTTTGTTTTCACTCTCATCACTCACTGCAGTTATAATTTTCAAAATACCAAGATGTTTTTCAAAAGTAGTTGTTTTTTTGTTTTTTGTTTTTTTGTTTTGTTTTGTTTTGTTTTTGTGGAGGGAGTAGGGACTAAGACTAAGGAAAGCATTGTTCTATCAAGAGAAGTCGTTTTCAATTTATGGTATGATGGGAAATCCATCTCGTATGTCCTATTTGGATAACAGAGCTCACTCTTAATTTTTTTAAACTTCCTTTGATTTTTTAATTGAATTATAGCTGACCCACAATGTTGCATTCGTTTCAGATATAAAACAACAAGATTTGACAAGTCTGTATGTTATGCTGTGCTCGCCGTACTGTACCACCAACCATATTCCCTATGCTGTGCCTTTCGTCCTGCAACTTATTAATTTTGTAACTGGAAGCCTGTTATCTCCCACTGTATTTCACGCATTTTGCCTGTCCACCCGCTGCCTCCTCTTTGGAAACGATTAATTTGTTCTCTGTAGTTATGGGTCTCTTTCTGTTTTTCTGTGTGTTCAGAGAACTTTTTAAGATAACTTGGTGCCTTTAAACATATTCCTTGATTTCCATTAGTTTGGATACGTATTTGCCATGTGACCCAATTAGTTATGTAATGACTTCAAAATTTGGGGGCTTAAAACAACCCTTTTGTCATATTACATATGTTTTGGGGGTCAGAAATTAGGGCAGGATCTCATGGGGCAATTTTTATGCTTAATACGGCATTAACTGAGGTCAGTGGGTGGTGGCCTTCAGCAGGCGGCTGCTTGGTCTAGAGGATTCAGGATGACTTTATGCACATGCCTGTCACTTTGATGGGTACAGTTGGGAGATGAGGCTCAGATGGCCCTCCACTTGCGTGCAGTCTTTGTAACAAGGTTGTTGGACTTATTTCCTGTCCACTCAGAGCTCCAATAGCAAATGTTCCAAGAGAGGGGTTCCTTTTGGACTTGGGCCTGAAACTGACACGTTTATTTCACTGTTTAACACAGTCACATAGCCCATGTGAATCAAAGGGAATGGGGAGTCATAGGATTTGTGATCATTTTTTACCGTGCTACATATGTTCATATGTGCATTTTTTCCCATTTCTCTGACCTGTGGGAAAATGGAAGTTATTGATCAAAGAGTCACAGGTTATCAAGCTGTATGAGAGACTTCAGACTTAATCCAACCTCCATACTTTATAGATTATAGAATATATACGTAGGTGCACATGTACATCTCCATATCAGTTATTATATATACACTTGTATATCACTAAAAATGGTATCTGTGGATTAGCCAATTCTTCTATCTTCATAGGAATGAAAAGGACTCGTCATTCCCCGGCAAATCTGAAGAAAGAAGCCAGAGCAAGAGTAAGGGAGAAAGAGAGTGAGAGGAGCATCTGATGGGATAGGATTTCTTACAAAAGGACTCCTGAAGTGACCAGAGAAAACAGACCAACAGAAAAGGGCAGACTTTGACCAAGCGGTGCTCAACGACGTGAATATCCACATGGAACAGAAGAGGTTTTAACGCTATTCCCTACTGATGTAGGCTACATACTAAAGAGGACATCAGAAGTTTTCTGGAAGATACCATAGAAAACCATTTTGAGGACCTGGGGGCGGTGGCAGAGATGAGTGGAACAGAACACCAAAAACAGGAAGCCCAAGAAAGCTTGGGTGCCGCTTCCAGATGGCGACGAGAGAAGAATTAGGCACGAACCAGTCAGCTGGAAAAGACTGGGAGCAGGGGACAACAGTCGAAAAGGACGTCTGCCAAGAGCAACTCGACAGTCTCACTTTTTTTTTTTTTTTTAAAGATTTTATTTATTTAAGAGAGAGACAGTGAGAGAGGGCATGAGCGAGGAGAAGGTCAGAGGGAGAAGCAGACTCCCCGTGGAGCTGGGAGCCTGATGCGGGACTCGATCCCGGGATTCCGGGATCATGACCTGAGCGGAAGGCAGTCGTCCAACCAACTGAGCCACCCAGGCGTCCCGACAGTCTCACTTTTATTGGATAGAAAACAATAGCCAATAGAAGGATTGAGGAAGGTCAAATGTTAATCCCATCTTGCTGACAAGCAAGAAGGAGGATAAAGTTTATAGTTAAACAAGCACATTGAAAGAACTCTTCTAACTAGCAACAGGCACTTCTGGGAAGAGAAAGGCTCTATGGCGGATAAGGGAGGCAGGCGGTTTTCATTCCACCCTGAGCTAACCTGTCATTCCCGGGTGCTCTGCTTTCCTGAAGCAGGCGGCATTCCACCCTGGGCCGGCCGGGCTTCCAGCCAGCGCAGCTTCTGTGAGGGGGCTGCATTCCGCCATGAGCAAGCGAGGTATCCCCCGCTGCCCAGCTTCTGTGAAGGGGCGGTGTTCCGCCCCGAGCAAGCTGGGCATCCCCAACTATAAGTGCTACCATTTTACTTAAAACTGTGAAATTGGGTCAGATTTAAATTTCAATTTATGTTAAAACATTCTGTAAACTGTGTTAAACTTTGACATTTGTTCCCTCTGTTCAGTGAATAACACTATATCATATTCTGAAAAATACGCTAATTTTCATTTTGAAAAATATCCCTTTTTCCTCTTATGGTAATTATTAATATGAATTAATAGTAGAATTTGATATGGTTCCATATGCCCATAAATACTTTATTGTATATTATCAAATTTAATAATGAATATAATGTACTTCTTTGGACAATTTTTAAAGACCAGTCTACTCTTAAAACAAAAAAATGGAGACGCACTTCTTTAGTTCACACAAATTTCATTTTATTATATATAACCTCAGATAAATTTCAACAAATCATAATTTATTAAAATTATGTCTACCTAAAAATCTCATAGAAGAGTAAAACCATCAAAAATAATAATAAACACACACAACACACACACATCACCCATGTATTGGCAAATTACAATTGCTGTAACAATACATTAGGCATTCCACTGTTAAGGGCTATCAAAATTTCCATCAGTGACAAAAAGATTTGTATCCAAATGGACTGATTTTCCAGAATCCAAGAAAAAGTCTCCTAGGGTTTATTTAAAGATAAATATTTGAACAAATACTTCTTAAATTTAGGAAATTCAGAACATACGATTAAAGAATATTTGCAGTGCAGACTATATTCAATCCTTCCTTCAAAATGTGCCTTTGAGTACATAATTCTGTTTTCTCTATCTAAATTGAGCTGTCCTCCAAGGAAGTTTTCTAAAATGTGTGTCTCTGTGTGATAAATGTTCTAAGACCTAACATGCTTCATTGTATTTTTACTGTACTCTCAAATTTAATCAATAATTTGGCTTGATGTATAATATCTAGTTTCAACTATCTTTTCCATCTATACAAACCCCCAGCTGTCTCCTTTATATGCTATTACTATTGAGAATTCTGCTGTCAGTATTATTCTTGTACATTTTAGGTGATCTGTTCTTCTCTTGGGCATCATTTATGCTCTTCTATGTTTTTGATATTCTTAAAACTCACCATAATGTATATGAGTGGTTTTGTGTGTGTGTGAATTTTGTTTTGTTTTGTTTCTGATTTCTCATGTTTGGCATCATTTTAAGTCTGGTAATTTTTATCTTTCTTTAATTCTCCAAAATTTATCTCAGTACTTATTTAAATATTTTCTTTATTTTTTTTTTCTTTTCTGCTGCATTTGGGCAGAAGTCATTAATTTGTTTGTTTGTTTGTTTGTTTTTCCCAACTCATTTATTCATTTTACAGCTATATTCATCTTAGTCTCCATTTATTGTATTCTTTATTTCAACAATTTTCACTTAATTTATATTCACAGTATAGTATCTTTTCTTTGTATATGTATATCATTATTTTATCATATACTTTTAAGCTATTTTTAAAAATATTTTACTTATTTATTTGACAGTGAGAGATCACAAGTAGGCAGAGAGGCGAGCAGAGAGAGAGGAAGGGAAGCAGGCTACCTGCTGAGCAGAAAGCCCGATGTGGGGCTTGATTCCAGGACCCTGAGATCATGACCTGAACAGAAGGCAGCGGCTTAATCCACTGTGCCACCTAGGCGCCCCTAAGCTATTTTTTTAATTCCTGTTCCAATAACACTTGGATTGCCATATAAAGTTAACCACATCATCTTTTTTAGGTAAGTAATTGTACTTTTTATATGCATAGTTATTTTGGTCCATGAGTTCAGCTCTTCTTCGGATCATCAAATCTCTGTAAAGTCTGGGTATGCTAGGATTTTCTAAGCAACAATAAAATACATTGAAACCTGGTAGCTTAATTATAATAATGTTTTCTTTCTCAATCATTCACAATAGTATTACATTCTGAGTAGCTTCCTTCTATTTTGCAGCTATAGTGTTTGGAAAAACTTGAATTGTGATATCACTGTGATAATGTGAATTAGTCAGGGTTTTTCAGAGAATCGGGAAGAGAAAAAAAGGAAGATATTCTCCAGGGCCAACTCTAGAAGTGACTATTAAAACAGCTGTCCAAATTCAATTGAACAAAACTCAGAAATGCCATCTCCAGCGAAATACAAAGAAGATTATATATAGTTCTGGGCACACACATCTCATTTGACCCAATGATGTACATCAATGAAAGACTGAAGGCCAATCACCACTCCATGGGAGAATTTAAAAATAAATTTACTAATGAGGCCAAGAATTCAGAATCACAAATACTTCAAAACTAATAATAACTGCCTTCACTTGATGTTATTCTATAAGATAAATCCTACGATCAAGTTTCAATTTTAAATTCTTACAATTTTAAATTCTTAAATCCTTATGAAGAAGCATCATTTGGAGGGAGCAGTTTTCATAATTTATCATCCATCAGCCTTTTTTTTTAAGATTTTATTTATTTATTGGACACAGAGAGAGATAAAGAGAGAGAGAGAGAGAGAGAGATCACAAGTAAGCAGAGAGGCAGGCAAGCAGGGAGGGAAGCAGGCTTCCTTTTGAGCAGAGCCCAATGTGGGGCTGGATCCCAGGACCCAGAGACCATGACTTGAGATGAAGGCAGAGGCTTAACCCACCACCCACGTGATGAGAGAGCCACTCAGGTGCCCCTCATCCATCAGTCTTAATTGATTGGAGGAAAATGTGTGTAGGAATAATGCCTTAGGGAGCTAATCTCTCTAAAGAATTTTCAAGTCTTTACCCCTTCAAGGTTTTTGTACAGTTCTGATAGCCTCTAAACATCCAGCTGATTTCTACAGTGACAGGCCTGTTAAAACCTGTCTTCAAACCAGGAATAGAGCTTGAAACATACCAGTCAAGAGCAACTTTGAGTCTTTTAAGGAATTTATCATCATTTCTTTGTTTATGGTTAATATCTGAAATAGTTCCATATTACACTTGCATAATTTCTCCAGAGCTGACTTTGAAGGAGGCATTCAGTTCCAGCTAGTTCCATATTTTGGCAAGAACTATAATTCTATATATATATATACATATTTTAGGGCGCCTGGGTGGCTCAGTGGGTTAAAATCTCTGCCTTCGACTCAGGTCATGATTCCAGGTTCCTGGGATTGAGTCCAACAGTGGGCTCTCTTCTCAGCAGGGAGCCTGCTTCCATTCCTCTCTCTCTGGCTGCCTCTGCCTTCCTGTGATCTCTGTCAAGTAAATAAATAAAATTTTTATAAAACATATTTTATGGGGCGCCTGGGTGGCTCAGTGGGTTAGGCCACTGCCTTCGGCTCGGGTCATGATCCCAGGGTCCTGGGATCGAGTCCCGCATCGGGCTCTCTGCTCAGCGGGGAGCCTGCTTCCTCCTCTCTCTCTCTGCCTGCCTCTCTCTGCCTACTTGTGATCTCTCTCTGTCAAATAAATAAATAAATTCTTAAAAAAAACCCCATATTTTATACCAGTTATTCATGTTTATTAACTAAGATATCACAATACAAATAATACAAACAGTTGCTCTTTATTAATACCTTCAAACAAGATCAAAAAATATGTCATATTTTCTCCAAAAATTTTATATCATGTGATAGGTCAGATATATATAAAATTACATTTAAAGTTTTAAAAATATCATCAAATATTTTCATTTAAATGCAAATTTGAAAAAAAAAATCTACTTTTCCAAACACGACTTTTTATCCTATTTTTTTTGAATTTTGTCGACAACTGATAAAATGTTTAGCGAGACTATAAATGTTAGATCGAAAAAAATGATTAATACATGTAGGTTCAAATTATTATGTTCCATTAAAAATGATTTAGTCTTTGATGAACATCTGTTTGGTAATATGTTGTATCCAGATATAGTAAATTAATGATATTTATAAAATTATAGGGAAATGACACCTTCCGTTCCATTATGAGTAGAGCTTTTAAAATGCTATTTGTCACAACCTGTCATCTTGTTATTATGTAGCATTATGTAGCATTTAAAAAATGTATACTCTTCACTTCGAAGTCTTTTAGAAATCTAAAATATGACTTTCTATGGTTTGTGTTTCCATATTCCTTTATTGCCAGTTTGAACAAATCCACATGCTTGGATTCAAAAGTAATAAATTCCTCTTATTTGGAAAAATGATGTTCATTTTTGTTCTCTCACCCTTCGCAGGTGGTTTCATTTTAGCACACTTCAGAGTTATAATTTCATGCTTATTAAAAACATTTATTATGATCTACATAGATGAATGAAACTTTTATTTTATTAAATTATTTGACAAAAAATCTGTTATTTTTAAAAATGTATTTCCTTTGAAGGGTTAATTTAGAACGTTCAGAGAGGATCTAGGAGTGCGGTATTATGCAGTTTTTAAGTAGGTATGAAATGGTTATTTATATGATTGTTTCTTTAAGGCTTATGTATATTGTCCATTATATGCTATAAAATATTTTGAAAGTAAATTTAAGGTATGTTTTACATAGTTTATATTTTGGAAAAAAATTATTGAAATGACTTATGAAATTCAGTATACTCTCAACATTAATTTATTCTGAAATTTACCAATTGTCTATTGAACCTATTATATGGCAGATATTACTTCAGACTACACTGGTAAATGAAATACTTGGCTTTGTAGAACTTTTATTTTCATGGGTGAGACAATTAAAAGCTATAAACCTTAATAAAAATTGCATAGTGCATTCAAAATTGATGAGTATAATGGGGAAAAAGAAAAATTCGATCAGGGTGAGAAAAATCAAGGTTGCTAGGCAGGGGATGGGGAGTTAAAATTTTTAATAGGAAGATCAGGGTAGTTACAATGAAGCTGACAATTGAACAAAGGTATGGAAAGGTGATGAATTTGCCCAGAACTATCAGCAATAAGGTCACTCCAGACAAAGGAATTGGCTATCTTGAAGGCCATAAGGTTGGATCATGCCTGGCATATCTGAGGAATAGCAAGGAGGCCACTGTGAGTGACTGAAGAGTAGCAGGGAAAGAGGTCACAGAGGTTAAATGAGTAGCTAGATCATGTAAAAGCTTAGAAGTCATTGTAAAACTCTGGCTTTTATATTTGGAAACTTACTGTGTGATAGAATTTCTGCTAATAACTGAGAGTTCAAATGTCCATAAAATTTCAAGGATTCTTATTGTAGTAAGACAGAATAAAGAAAAAGAGTTCATATTTTCACATGGTGTAACAAATGCTCGGAGATCCAAGTGTAGGAAGCTATGGGAGCACAGAAGAAGGCACTAAAATCTCACCAATATATTTGGTGACTGTGACTATATATAAATTTGTATTTTCTAGATTTTTTATAGTCATGGAATCACACAGTATATATTATTCGTTGCCTGGCTTTTCTTTTCTCAGCATCATTATTTTGAGAATCTCCAACTGTAAATAGTTCATTTTGATGTTGAATAGTAATCTCTTTAATGAATAGATCATAATTTGTCTTTGCTCTATTGATAGACATTGATGAACATTTCCATTGTTTTCAATTCTTAAAAATAAAGCTGCTATGAAATTCATATACAAGTCCTTGTATGAACATAGGGTTTGTTTCTCTTGGTTAAATGCCTAGAAGTAAAATGGCTATTTGTGTAACTGCAACATATTTTGCATTTAAAAAAATTTTCAGACTATTTTCCAAAGGGGTTGTATCATGATATATGCCAACAACAGTTTAGATTTTTTGTTGCTTCTCAATCTAGCTCAGACGAAGTACAATTAGCCTTTATAATTTTAGCCATTCTAATAGATATGTAAGCATGTCTCATTATGATTTTAATTTGTATTTCTTTAATGTCTAAATGTTGAGAAATTTGTCATGTGCTTATAAGCCATCCATATCCTTTTGGTGACATGTCTCTTCCATTATTTCCTTCACATGTAAAATTGGATACTCTGTTTGGTTATTAGTAAGGTTTTTTATTTTTATTCATTTTTTAATAATCAGAGTAGATGTCCATTATCAGATATATAATTTGCAAATCCCTTCTCCATCTTTACGGTTTCTCAATGGAGCTTTGATAGCTGTGTCTTTCAAGAAATATGCTACTTCTTTCCTGGTACACGGAGGTATGACTAGAACATTATCAATGTTGACCTTTGCAAAGAAAATCATGGCTTAAGATATATGTAGTCTGCGGTTGTTGGGAGTGTTCACCATCCTTGCCTCTAACTCATCTCTCACTGCCCACACATTCAGATATAGGGGAATATTGATTGACAAAATATTAATTGCCAAATAACACTAGTTGGAGAATAAGAAAAATGCAGGCACCTGATTATATAATATTCCTTAAATAAAATATGTTTTTATAAGTGCTATTGGAAGTAAATTCCTCAATACTTTAATCACACAGAATGATGGAATCCTAGATTTTTTTTCTTGTATTTACTAAGAAAATGATCATGCCTCAAGTATATTAAAATGGAATAGGGAAAATTAAAAATTGTTTTAAGTTGATTTGCGTGTGTTGTGCGTATGTGAGAGAGAAAGTGAGAGAGAAATAGAAAGAGAGAAAAAGAGAAAGGGAAAGACAGAGAGGTGGCTGCAGTGAATTATGAGTTGCAGGATAGATTTTAAAGTTTTGTCTTTTGCTTTCTACATTTCCTTTTCCTTAGGTTCAAGAGAACAATCAGTAATATCTCAGATGCCTGCTGGTAACATCAGCAGAAAGAGTTAGAGGTTCCCAGAAAATTAAAGATGAGATATAGTTTTCCTGACATAAGAAAAGTCATTTTTTGTCCCCAGCTATTTTCAATGATCTATACCCCACCTGTGTACTTGCCCAAGCACACTTCTTCCAAAATTTCCTGGGAGGCTCTTACAAAGAAATGCAAAAACCTCACTAGTTAAGGATTTTGAGGGAACAAGGCAATGGGAAAACTAACAGTCACCACCAGACCAGGAAATAGCCTAAGCTATTGAGACAATAAATCAGTGGTAAAACTCCTAGTGCTATTTCAAAAGTAATCAAGGCCTTGCATTCCTTGTCCCAGAAAATGAGTCCAAGACCCCATCTAGTTTATATCTGCTCTTGAAGCCTGCAGAGTCCCTTTCCCTTGTCCAACAGTTACCTCTGCTTTATTCTAACGTTGAAGTTTCTGCCCTCGGTGGAATACAAGCTTCATTCAGGTGAACATGCAATACATATTGCACAAATACATATGTGGATGTGCATGCATCCACAACCTTATGACCAACCATACACGGGATAATAAAACTCTCCCTTCTGAGTATTCATCTTAAATACTAAATAAAAATCTCTCTCCTGTTCAAACAGTCAAGGCTTTGGAACTTATTCCCTGTGATCTCCTTGTATGTTGTAAACAAAGATTCCTTTGTTTGACAACTCCACCTGTTTCTGTGATTCACCAAAGACTGACCTCAGTTAGTTCCGTTACTGTAATGGCTTTCACTACTCTGATTCTACCTCTGCAAGTCTCCAAATTTAACTATTTTTTTCTCCCAATTCCGCATGTTCTTGGCTTTAAACTGCAACTCTGAAGAGATGCTTTGCTTGTTTTAAAAAAAAATCAAGAAAAGGGAGTAGTAGTCAACATTGTTACTTTGAACATCCTGCCCTAAGGGGCTCTCCTGTTGTTTCTCTTTGACTTCCTGGACTGAAACGATAGAAATTTGGCAATACATCACTCCCCAATCCAGATTACTGACAGAACAGTTTAGACTCTTAGAAAAATATTAGTTTAAAAGATCACATAATTAAATACTTAAGCATGTAGGGTAATATAGTGGTTTACAAGAAATATATTTTGGTCATCTGAATATTTGGTTTTCAACCATGGCTACTGACTCACAGCTCCTAAAACTCTTGGAATTTCCTGTGATAAGGGTGAGAGAGGTGTGTTTTGTTATGTTAATGAAGTGACCTTCAGACCTCACTCAAGGCAAGGGCTGTTTGCCTGAAGGACCAACCACTTGGTGAAAGCCTTCATAACTTTTTGCCCAACATGCCTCCCCTTCCTCCCAATTCAGGATTATTTGGATAGGGAAGAGGAGCTGGAGATTAGATCAGCAAATGACAATGATTTAGTCAGTCATGACTATGTCATGAAGCCTCCAAAGAAAACCTGAAAGGACTGGGTTCAGAAAGCTTTTAGTTTGTTAAATGTATAAAAAGGCAGGAAGAGTGGCAGTCTTACAGAAGGTAATAGAAGCTCTGTGCCCATTCTCCATACCTTGCCCTGTGCACTTCTTTATCTATCTATTGATTTAAATCTTCTATTATATCTTTTAATAAGCTGGCAAACATAAAGTAAGTATTTTTCTGAGTTTTGTGAGCCCCTGTAGCAAATTAAAAGAACGTAAGAAGTAGGCCATTGGGACCTCCAACCTGTAGTTGCTCAGTCACAAGCACAGGTAATAACCTGGGGCCTACAGTGAGACTGGCATCTGAGATGGGGTTGGAGATAGTCTTGGAGGACTGATCCCTTAACTGATGAAATCTTACGCTATGTTCAGGTAGATAGTGTCAGAATTTAGTTGAATTCTTGGAGATCCTGCTGTTGTCTGAAAATTATTTGGCATTGTTGGTATGATGTCCTTGAAAGACCCCCCCCCACCGTCGTTAAGTAATTAACTGCTCTTTTGTTGTGTAAAAGTACCCCTCCTCCCCTTGCAATGAAAAGACCCTTCCCCCAGGGTTGAATTCAATGTAACTGCTCTTTTGCCTTTCTGTAACCGCTTGGCTTTTAGGGCATGACACTTGACTCCTGTTTGAACAAGATACCCTCTCCTAATAGCCGGGGCATGGTCCCATAGGTCACGTAGGCAAGGGGGCTGCATGGTCCCCTAGATCACGTAGGCAAGGGGGCTGCATGGTCACATAGGTCACGTAGACAGGATGCCTTTCTGCCCAGTAATAAGGTCAAACTTTCCCTCTTTGTTTCCTCTTCCCGCTTTTCTCTTCCCGCGAGGGGGGTCTTCCAGGGCCAATCCACTAACACCAAGTATGCCTTTTTCTAAAGTTCGAACTGTCCACCAATCAGTTGCGCCCCACCCAAAACTTGTTTGTACCTTCCTATAAAAGACCCCGCTTCACTCCGGTCGGTGTGCTCGGTTAGCTGGAGCTGCCGACCACCTGCCGGTACCTGCGTGACAATAAACCTCTTGCTGTTTGCATCCAGTGGCAGTGTTGGATTCTTGGGTAAGGGGATCCGCGGTTCTTTCATCCTAAAACCCAAAAAGATATAGCTACCTCAAAATAAGAATAAGGTTGACAGCTTATATATAATAAGTGAGTAAATCAGGGATTTAAAATATACCCAATAAATAATGTAAGGAATTAAGGAAAGATTTTGAAATAATAACAAGAATAAGAACCTAGTGGTACTAATAGATTAAATATATGTAATCTAGTTGAATTAAGAATACAATGGATAGAATACGTAATGGATTCAATAGAGATAAGAAGTCACTTAAGGATATAGTCATCTGGATACCAGCAAAGCATTAAAATTATCAATATAAAAGAGGTGTAAGATGTAGGTGATACGTGTGGAACAAAAGCTAGAGAAAAAATTAGATTTCCTTACTACTCATAGCCTGTTGACAAGTCCTTGAAGTTCCTCTGGGGACTCAGCTGCTTCCATGTGGACACATCTACTCAGGGCAAAAAGCATTCTTAGTCCACCCCCCCAGGATACTGAAAATCTACTTTCACATGTAAAAATTACTTTGGAAACTTCTTTATCTCTATTCCCACCCCTGCCCTCAAGATATACATTGGCAATCATCTCCCAAGCATATACCCACTGATACACATCAGAAGAGTCTCTTCCCTGAGTTTTTACTAAATAGTAATAAATGACCTTTCCCTAACAATAGCTAGCCCCCTCAAGGTCCTGGAAACCTTGTTTATAAAATACCTTGGAGGCTTGTGCTATCCCTAACCTCCTCCCAACTTGAAAGTATATAATCAGCCACTCTTCATGATCCTCTCTCTCTACTCCAAATAAATTAATATATATTTTTTTAAATAAAATAAAATAAATGACTTTTTTTTAAATGAAAGAAGAAAAAGGAAAGAAATATTTGAATATTAATGTACATCTATTTCTCAAGCATAAAAGAGTCAAGACACTGGATTAAAACTTACAAAAAAAGAAAGAAAATATTCATAACTATAGTTGACTCTATGAATCCCAAACTAGGGCATACATACCAAAGACAAAAAAAAATCATAAGTGTTAGAGAGAAAAAAAATAATTCCTTAATAAAGAAACAAGAATCCGACTGACAGAAATTTTTTAAATAACATCAGATATAAAAAAGAATGAAGTAATAGCTTTATTATTTTGAAAAAATAATCACAAATGTAAACATTTAGATCCTTACAAAATGTCATTGGAATAGGAAGGCATAATAAAAAAAAAATTTTCAGGAATACAGACCACAGATAATTTGCCTTAATTTGTGTAGGCAGCACTTAAATACTAATATTTTAACAGTTAAAATGTACTCTATGACCTATGGGGTGGGGTAAAAGAGGATGACCAAGTCATCTTGAAATAATTCAGTTTTATGAAAAAAGTAAAAAAGTAAAACGATCGAAAAAAAGACTTGAAGAAAAGAGTGATAAAACATATGCATAATAAAAATAAATAAATAAATAAACAACTGGAGTGCCTGGGTGACTTAGTCGGTTCAAGTTGTCTGCCTTCAGCTCAGGTGATGATCCCAGGGTCCTGGTATTGAGCCCTGCATCAGGCTCCCTGCTCAGTGGAGAGTCTGCTTCTCCCTCCCATTGAGAAAAATAATTTGACTTATTTATTTGAGAGAGATAATCTTTAAATTTTACTTATTTATTTGAGAGAGAGTGAGAAAAGAAAAACATGCACACAGGAGGGGGAATAACAGAGGGAGAGGGAGAAGCACCCCACTGAGCAGGGAACCCCCTGCGGGGCTCTATCCCAGGACCCGGGTATTATGACCTGAGCTATAGGTAGACACTTAACTGACTGAACCACTCAGGTACCCTAATCAATACAATCTTTAAAAATAATAATAATAATAATAAGTAATATTTCATATAGTATGATTTTTTTTAATGTAAGACTTGGTATAAAAACAGGATGACATACTTGTCTAATAATAGCAAAAGACTTTGATAAGTTTAGATGCAGTAGTACATAAAAAATTTAACTTCTTTCATTAACTGATAATTTAATTAGATTAAATTAAGAGACATCAAAATTTAGAGAATCTAATAGTCCTGATCTATTAATAAATGTAGCCATCCTGACCCCAAAACAATAGTCTTCAGTAAGTATATAAGCATAAGTTGAACATTTACACAAACAGGCCATTATTTAGGCCAGAAGTATATGCCAATAAATTCCTAGAGTTAAATATCAGGCTATATTTTCCAAGAATAAGGCAATAAAATTAGAAAACAATGACCAAAATATTAAATTCATATAATTGGAAGTTAACTTCATACCTAAAAAGACATAATACAGCTAATTCAGAAATTTTTAGAATTACAGTACTTTGGTAATATCAACTCTCAAAATGAGTAATGGACAGGTGGGGATAGGGAGGAAGAGATCCATAGGGAACTTTGTGAACAGGCTCTCAGAAATCCCCAAAATGTGATGTGGTAAAGAGATAAATTGGACCACCCTACCCCGGGAAGAGCACCCTGATCTAGGCATGTGGGATGGAGGACCACCCTGCCCTAGGTGTATGGAGTGGGTCATGTGGGGTGGGTGTCTCTATGATAAACACCTGTAACCAAAAAAGAATAATCAGACCCTCAAAAGGAGGTAAGCCATTGCAGGAGTTATTGATAGAGATGTTAAAAGGATTAAAGTTGCCTGGTTACCTTTTTATAAAAAATAAACCCTGAAGGCACTCATTGTTAACTGTGTGGGGACCCCTCTTAGTTGTGAGAGCTTTTTCTATATATTCACTTGATGAACTTCTGTCACTTCCTCACTCTCCATTGCCCACGAGATTCCTTCTTTGACTCCAAGAGACAAGAACCTAGCTCTCCCACATCATTCCCTAGAGTTAAGTATCAGGCTATATTTTCCAATGATAAGGCAATAAAACTAGAATAGAATGACCAAAATATTAAGTCCATGTAACTGGAAGTTAACTTTATACCTAAAAAGAAATAATACAGCTAATTCAGAAATATTTAGAATTACTGTACTACGGTAATATCATTTGTGAAAATAAGTGACAATAATTAAAGGTATGAAAGAAATCTAAAGGTTTAATTGTATTAATTCAAAAGAAAAACAAAACAATACAACAAAAACACCAAAGCATAAAACAACAAAACAAAACAAAAAGAATATAAAGGCAAAACCTAAGAACGACAGCAGTCATAACAAAATATTATAGAAACAAACAAATTTTTGGAATAGATTAATAAGAAAGATTTGACCAATGAGTACTGGTCAGGAATACTCAGAGATGATGAAGATAAAATAAAATACTAAGTGAAATGTATAAAAACTAAATTATAGACCTAAGAGACTGATTAAAAATGCTTCTAGAAAAAGAATCTCATTTGAAGACAATAAAATTAATAGCACCATAGAGAAAACTGTATTTGTGACATAGGGGATCAATTAGAGATGATAAAGTATTTCCTTAAATATCAAAGATAACAATTAGACTCAGTGGCTCAGTCAGCTAAGCCTCTGCCTTCACCTCAGATCATGATCCCAAGGCCCTGAGACTGAGCTTGACTCCCTGCTTGGTGGGGAACCTGCTTCTTCTTTTCCCTCTCCCTCTGCAGCTTCCCCTGCTTGTGCTTGTTCTCTCTCTCTCTCAGTCTCTCTCTCAATAAATAAAATTTTAAAAGTTAAAAAAAATTAAGAAATAAGCATCAAAGATTAATCCATAAGGTAAAAATATTTATTAAAGTGATTAATTAATTTATATTAAAATTAAATATTTCCTTGCAATTAAGTGCAGTGTGGAGAAAAAGTTACTAGACAACTGACATAGGAATGAACAATACTTAAAATATTTAAAACTGACAAGGAATTATTAGATTTAGACTCCATGATGATCTCTATGTATGTGCATATAATACACCTTAAAATACTTTGTAGGAATGTGCTACAGGAAATTAAGGAGACAGGGAGATAAAGGGGGAAAAAATAGCTCAACTTGAAATGACTAGTTGGCTGCCACTGTGTTTTATTTACATTTTCCACCACTTTTTTGGTCAATGAAATTATTTTACATGTATCTATTATTATCTTGTAGGACATGTTACACTAATATCATTATTAATGAAGTTGAGAATAAGAATATGATGCCTCATTTCATCATAATTGTTAAAAATGATCCCTAAGCTGGTAAATGCAGGAAGCCAGAAACAAACAAATAATAATTAGCACCAGTTCAAAAGCTTGTCCACCTGGAACCTGTAAGAAAATCCAACTAGATCCTGAAAATAATGAGTGATTTGAGGAAACTGGACAGGGATATAAATTTCCAGATGCTTTTTACTTATAATGGCAATAGCAACTTAGACAAGGTAATGGAAAAAATCTATTAATTGGCAGTAGGAAAATTATTAAAAAAATATAAACCATAAGCCAATGAACTTGGGAAAATTATGAAGAATCTACATAAACATAAAATGAAACAATATATATTAGCCAAGGCACATTCACATTTTAAAAAATAAGTTGAAAGGGGAACAATATGCCATAATACATATATCAATGTTTTTCATAGAAGTTTAGTATAAAAAATAAACATTTTAAATAATTTATTTGGAAATTGATATCACATATCTGAAAAACTTGGAAGAAGAAATGGATAATCATGACTAAACAAATGTAGCAGAAAAATGATTTACAATAATAGATAAAAGCTACTCAAAAATGCAGTGAATATTGGCCAAAGCTTAGAAAAATCGATAAAATATAAAATGTAAAATGAATTCATGAATGAAAAACAGAATCCCATTAAATCTAATTTGGAAAGAACTAATATATATATATATATATATATATATATATATATATATATATATATATATTTGCCTGAATCTGCTCTGCCTTTCATTAGGTGGGACACTGACCAAGCCCACTCAGCTCCTCTCTCATGCCCAGTAATAGAAAAGTCAGGTACATTAATTACTTCTGGGATGAATTTTAACCACTGTGGATAGGATGCAGAAGCCAGTGGGTTAAACAGATTCTTTCTTGTTTCAGGAAAATAATTCTGAGATGTATTCTGTGCATTAGGATTGATGCTCAGTTGTCCACAATCATAATCCACTCAGTCTGAACTCCTATATGTTTCTCCTGGACCACTTAGCTCTTCTCATTCTCTCCTCTTCCACGTGATCAAATCCCAAAATAATTATTTAGGTTGTGTATGCAAGTCCTGATTTTGAAGGGAAACTCAGTTACAGAAAGAGATGAAAATAAAGATACAGGGAAAAAAAATGGTGCACTTGGGTGACTCAATTAGATAAGCATCTGACTCTTGATTTCAGCTCAGGTTGTTATCTCAGGGCGATGAGATGAAGCCCCTTTAGGCTCTGTGCTGGGCAAGGAGGTTGCTTAAGATTCTCTCTTCTTATCCCTTTCCTTCCACCCCTCACCTCCCATGCTGTCTTTCTCTTAAATAATAAGCACTGCTGAACTATCTTAGATTCTGTACCTTCTCTCCAGCCATGAACCTATCACTGTCTTTAACTCTTGAAAACTTCATTAGACAAATTAATGTGATGAAGGAAGCAATATGAGAAAGCCTATTAATCTGATGAGCATGGAACTGAACAAACCCTATAGATACTTTCCCTTTGATTTCTAGCCTATCAATACCTACAGTCAGTCACATACACTCAAGATTATTGTTTTTATTGTATACTTCATATATTCATTAATTTTTGACTCATTATCATTTTGTTGAAGTGTTAAACTATGGTAATAAACAAACTTTTAATTAACTTTTCCTCCTAGGATACAAATATAACTTGCACTTGAGCTTTAGCTAATTTTAGGTTCTAAAATTGCCAAAACACAATGATCAAGGTTTCTAGATTATTTACTGTATTTTCTAATATATAATATTGTTCTATCTCTTCTGTATAAAGAAAATGAATGGTTGGGGCTCTTGGGTGGCTCAGTGCGTTAAAGCCTCTGCCTTCTGCTCAGGTCATGATCCCAGAGTCCTGGGATAGAGCCCCACATCAGGCTCTCTGCTCAGCAGGGACCCTGCTTCCCTTCCTTTCTCTCTGCCTGCCTCTCTGTCTACTTGTGCTGTCTGTCAAATAAATAAATAAAATCTTTAAAAAAAAAAGCAAATGAATGCTTGATAACTAAATGAATGCTTTTCTGAATAAATTAAATATGGCAATAGCATTTTATTTTATCATGCTTTACATATTAAACTATAATATTATATCACTAGTCTACAAATAATCTACTCACATAGTGATTTGGAAGCCTTTAGCAAAAGAATTCTTCCTCCTGATTGTAGTATAAAAGCCACAGAAATATACAGAAGACTCCCAGGATAGAAAGTTAAATCCAGTTATCCGTGATGCCTTGAGTAGGACATGACCTATGTATGTCCTGGGATGCACTAGTAACTGTTACATGTGATAGGATTATATTTAATATATACAGTTTCATTTACTTCACAAAGGAGATATAAATTTGAGAATAAAATATTTGATGAATCTATAAAGTCTATATCTATTTGTAACCAATGTGGTAGAATTAAGATGTTAATTTGAAAAAAAAATTTTATTGAACACATACACATATTCAATTGTTTTTATATATATAAACAGCATTATTTATTTATGTAAATAAATGCATTGTCAGTAAAATCCATTTACTTATCAATCATAAGGGTAATTTTAAGTACTAAGAATAAGAAATATGTGAAAAGATAAGTGTTCAAGAGTGCAGTTTGTGGTAATTAATACAATATGATAGGCTCATAAAAAAGATATATTATTTGAACTTAAAAGCTTCTATAATTAAGCAATGACCACTTGAAATTTGTAATTAGTCTTGCTGCAGTTTTTCCTTGCACTTATTGCCCTTCCCCAGAAGTTCATTAAGAATTTCTGTGAATGTCCTTATGTTTAATCTCATTCATAGATTCCACTGCTGCTCACAAAACAAAGCCAAAAAGAGAGGTGACTCTGTGGCACTCCATCCACAAGCAATACATTCATAAATAATTAAAAAGCTCTCTACTTCATTTGTTACCCATTCAGCTGATAATTTAAATGAGTAACTGAGGCCATTTTATCAGCACTTTTAATAGAATGCGACTCAGAAACTTCACAGTGTTATTTAAGAAGAAATGCTCATGTGTTAAGGTTTTTATTTTTTTTAAATCAACAAAATAATTTTCAAATATTAAAAGCAAATGTCTCCTTTTCCTCCAAGTTTCCTTGCTATGTCAAAGTTATAAATAAATACATTACAATCGTATTTTGAGTAGTAGATAAAAACAAATGTTTTGAGGGGCGCCTGGGTGGCTCAGTGGGTTAAGCCACTGCCTTCGGCTCAGGTCATGATCTCAGGGTCCTGGGATCGAGTCCCGCATCAGGCTCTCTGCTCCACAGGGAGCCTGCTTCCTCCTCTCTCTCTCTGCCTGCCTCTCTGCCTACTTGTGATCTCTCTCTGTCAAATAAAAAAATAAAATCTTTAAAAAAAACAAATGTTTTCAAACTGTCTGTGGGTTGAGTGTCTGGGTGAACTTGTATAAATATCTGATCTCAATGTATTTAGACTTTATTAGATGGTTGTTTTTAGACTATTTAAAAATACATGCTCAGGGCGCCTGGGTGGCTCAGTGGGTTAAGCCGCTGCCTTCAGCTCAGGTCATGATCCCAGGGTCCTGGGATCGAGTCCCGCATCGGGCTCTCTGCTCAGCAGGGAGCCTGCTTCCTCCTCTCTCTGCCTGCTTCTCTGCCTACTTGTGATCTCTGTCTGCCCAATGAATAAATAAAATATTTAAAAAAAAAAAAAAAAAAAAAAAAAAAAAAAAAAATACATGCTCAGATAATGACAACATTATTTTATTCATTTTAATAAATAAATTATTTTATTTAATTATCTTTAGATATTTATTTATTAAATTAATGATTTAATATTTAACAATCTAAATTTGAAATATTTTAAATTCTAAAAAATAGTTATTTAATTAAATCGATATATTTAATATAAATATTTAATAAATCATTTAATCATTATTATAATTATGCAATACATTATGTATTGTGTAATAACTGCATTTTAATAAATAAATAAATGTATTGTTTACATTATTTTATTTTACTTTATTTTATTTAGTTGACAAAGAGAGGGAGAACGCAAGCAAAGGGAGCTGCAGGCAGAGGGAGAGGGAGAAGTAGGCTCCCAGCTGAGCAGAAAGTTCAAACTGCGGTTCCATCCCACGACCCTGGGATCACCACCTGAGTCAAAGGCAGATGCTTAACTGACTGAGCCATCCAGATGCCCAAGGGTTTGTATTCTTCGCTTCTAAATATTGATGCTGCTTCATCTCTGGAGTTAGTAAATTGATGCTGAGAATTCATATCAAAGAATTGATAGTAGCTGTTAAGCAGAAACATGTAATTTACGGGAAAAAAAAAGAACAGAATGAAGAGAAAGGCCAAAAGTCAAAAGCATATTAATATAAAATTTAATTAGATAAATAAAGCTGGTATTCCTGAAGGGGGCTAATAAAAGAGCTGCAAAGAGCTGATAGGATTAGGAAAATTGTCCACTCCTGGTCATTTCATAATTTTAAACTATTCCTTATTAATAAATATACTTAGTTCCAGAAACACAACCACATAAGGACATTTCCACCAAGTTTCCTCTAACAGCATTTACAAATTAGACGTTCAAACAATGTAGTTTTTTACATGTTGCATCTGTATCTTAAAGTTTAAAAACTTTCTGTGACACATTTTATAACAATGAAAATTTATGTATATATATTGGAAAAAAATATATATATATATAGAAACCTTATCCCTAAATGAAACCTTTCTTTGTTTATTAGCTTAAATAGGTAAATTAGCAACAACAACAACAACAAACAGCTAATATTATAGAGGTAGGAACAATTTACCTTTTCATTCATTGCTACTTTCTAAAAACTCCTATTTTATTTTTTCTCGTCTGTCATAATAATTTTCTAAATCTCCTGCCTTATTCAATTTTTTTCTTTTAGTGGAAATCTCTATTTCATATTTATTTTCTCTTCCTCCACTCTTTGCTCTAATAATTCAATGTATTATTAGATTTTCTGTTTTTCTCTTTATCCAGATATATCTTTTCTTTCTTTCTTTCTTTTCTAAATAATTTGATTTGCTGGCATTTTACATCAGTACATGCTTTCTTATGGATGTTAGAAATGTCTGTGGAACTTCTAGAAGAATAAACTTTTTTACCTTTAAGAAGTTTACAGTCTAGAGTGCCTGGGTGGCTCAGTTGGTTAAGTGTCTTCCTTCAGCTTAGGCCATGATGCCAGGGTACTAGGATCCAGTCCTGCATCAGCTGCCTGCTCAGCAAGGAGTCTGGTTCTTCCTCTCCCTCTGCCCCTCCCTCTCTCTCTCTCTAATAAATAAATAAAATCATTAAAAAAAGACTTACTGAAATCTGAGACTGAATTACTAAATTCAGTCTTAATATAAGACAGCTAAACAAAGCAATGATCACAACTGGAAAATTTATTCAGATCATGGTTTAACATTTTTGGTTGACACAGGACCTCTTTCAGTAACAACTTTCCCTAAATATCAATTTCTTTTTAAGGCAAAAAATTTTGACAAGAAATCCAGATCCTTCTCATCATTTTCATATCAATTTAATGTGACATCCTCGGAGTATATAATCAAATATGTAATTATTCTATCTGTTGCCTTGTATATTGCCTGTATCTTTTTCAGACTCAAAGTTCCATTGAGGTAGAGTTTTTTTGTCCTGTTTTTAAAGCAGAGATTTTTTAAGTGTTTGATATCTACAAGATGCTTAATAAGTGTTTACAAAACCTATGTATTTCAGAAGCCTTAAACAGGCTTTAAAATAATGTAGGTGATATTAGTAGTCATATCAAACAATTTGTAGGTTTCAGTCATGTAAATAACTACATTTCTCAGAGACAGAGAAACATACAAATGATCTGGGTCCAGTAGGATAATGCTAGCATGTGTTGTAAATTCTCTTATATGACCTTATTCTTGCAAGAATTGGTTATGTGGCAGAAAAAAAGGTATCACTATCTTATACTTTATGATTTAAAGAGATTTATGGAAGTTGTTAATTTCTTACACTACCCCTTTGTTTCAGTGGACCCAATTTCTGTGGTAATGGTGAGAGGAAAGTAGGCAATTTAGGCAGCAGCAAAAATCTCCTACAAGGCACTATAAAATAAGGCTTGTTCTAGATCATGGGTCTGTCCAAAGGGGAATGTTAAGGGATAGAATGGATGATGGATGCATTGTGGACTTATAACTATAAGATTAATACTGTTATGCCCCAATAATGGGTCTATGATTAAAGGAGCGAGACTGATGTAAAGCGAAGGTCAAGCAAAGCCTTATTTCATGCCAAGCATCAAGAATCTAACCGAACGTTCAGAGCCACACCTCTTATGAGAGAAGGCAACCCTTCACTGTTTCACAGTCTAGCTTTTAAGGGCAAAGGCCATGAAGTCAGGCCTGGCCACGCACAGGTGACCAATGAGATTTTAACACACACAGGAAACTCCACAGTGAGGCTAGGTGACCAATTGAGGTTCAATTTACCCTAGTATAGACATTTGACCCAGCCTATTACACCTTGATTAGGATTGGTGCCAAAACGGTTCCCAAAGGGCAGAGGAGTGGGGCATACTCCTTAGTATCTAGGGAGACAATATGCAAACACCGCCCCCCCTCCCGCTGATTGATGTCTCCACCTGGCCTGACCCACCCTTGTATATGGGCTTTGTTACCTGGAGCTGATTTCCAGGTCTTGTTTTTAAGTGAATCCCCTGGGGGAAGGGGAGCAAGGACAGTTTCAGGGTTAACCTCAATGGAAGCCTCTTGCTGAAATATAAAAATATAAAATAGGTCCTTACATTACAACAACTCAGTAGGGAAAGTCCCTGTGTAGTGATAAAAGAAGTGATGTAACTTGCATTGCACATTTTATTTTTAAAACGTGTAAGTTGTATTTTTCCCTGCCATGACATCATACTTTATCTTCATCTCTGTCTACTAGTTTAAAACTAGTTAAACAAACTCAATAATTTTTTTAAAAAATATTTTATTTATTTATTTAAGAGCAAAAGCCAGAGAGAGAGAGAGAAAGCGCATGAGCAATATGGGGCTCGATCCCAGGACTCTTGAGATCATGATCTGAGCCAAAGGCAGACACTGAACTGACTGAGCAAATGAGACTCCCACAAACTCAACAATTTTATAAAATTTTTATTTGTTGGGGTGCCTGGCTGGATCAGTCAGTAAAATATGTAACTCTTGATCTTGGGGTTGTACGTTTGAAATTCACCTTGGGTGTAGAGGTTTTTAAAAATAAAATCTTTAAAAAATTTTTTTTTCATTTTTTTATTTAAGCCGTTGTATGGCAGTGTTGATCACTCTATTGTACACCTGAAACTAATATTAACCTTATTTTAACTAACTGGAATTTAAATAAAAACTTTAAAAATAAAATAAAAATAATAATCATAAAAATAAAAAAGAGGAAAAATTATTTGGCAGGCAATTTTCTTAATTGCATTATTATTTATTATTATCATAGTCTGTGTGTGTCGGTGGGAAGTGGCTGGTATTCCAGTGAGTTCCATATCTGTGTTACACTGAGGTCCATGTCTGTAGTCAGTCTTTTTTTTTCTTTTAATTTATTTTCAGTGATCCAAAATTCATTGTTTATGCACCACACCCAGTGCTTCATGTAATAAATTCCCTCCTTAATACCCACCACTGGGCTCACCCAACCACCTGCCACCGTCCTCTTCAAAACCCTCAGTTTGTTTCTCAGAGTCCACAGTCTCTCATGGTTTGTCTCTCCCTCCGATTTCCCCCAGCACACTTCTCTCCATCTCCCAGTGTCCTCCACGTTATTCCTTATGTATTGAGTCTTATAAAAACTTTTATTTCTTTCCCTATTCTGCTTTGCATATGCTTACCTTAGATGTTAAAATGTTATAAACCCTCCTGCCTGGTCCATTTTCTCTCTCTTCTCTCATGATTTCTCATGCTCTCCCTGCCAACCCCACATGCCTTACAATATCTGGATATGACTAATTTCTTCCTGAGCTACTTTATTCTACTCTGCCATATGGTTGCCCTTCCCTCTTCTGTACCATAACTTCTATCCCCTGCATTTGTGCTTTAACAATACCTAATTCTTTTCACTACATCTGTATCTTTGAGGTCAATACTCAGTAGTGCAATCGCTGGGTCATAGGCTAGCTCTATTTTACTGGAAAGAAGGGCCATATGCACCCCAGTGTTCATAGCAGCAATGTCCACAATAGCCATTCTGTTGAAAGAGCCAAGATCCCCTTCAACAGACAAACGGATAAAGAAGATGTGATCTATGGATACAATGGAATATCACTCAGCCATCAGAAAGGATGAATACCCAACTTTTGCATCAACATGGATGGGACTGGAGGAGATTATGTTAAGTGAAATAAGTCAAGCAGAGAAAGTCAATCATCATATGGTTTCACTTATTTGTGGAACCTAAGGAATAGCATGGAGGACATTAGGAGAAGGAAAGGAAAAATGAAGTGGGGGCATTGGAGGGGGAAATGAAACATGAAAAACTATGGACTCCAAGAAACAAACTGAGGGTTTTAAAGATGAGAAGGATGTGGGGATGGGTGAGCCTGGTGATGGGTATTAAGGAGGGCACATATTGCATGGGGCACTGGGTGTTTTACACAAACAATGAATCATGGAACACTACTTCAAAAACTAATGATGTATTGTATGGTAACTAACATAACATAATTTTAAAGAAAAGGAGAGGGGGACAATACCTAACACTCAATCTTTGCTAGTTTCTTGTTTACCTCCTTTTAAGAGTAAGCTCATTAGTGGTTTTTTGTTTGTTTGTTTGTTTTTGTCTCAACTAAAAGAAGAAAAATAATACACATTATTTTGAAAACTTTTTGAACAGTGTACAAACGTTAGTCAAGTCCACAATGTCTCATCTCTTCTTCCTCCTAACATGGCTAAGTTGAAAAACCCTTTATCTGGGAAAAGATCATTCTCCTGCCACCTTGTGTAAGATTTTGGCTTTAGCTTAGATTATCCTTTCTTTCCTTTTCTGAAAATAAGTTGAAAATATTAATAGCCTCAGTTTCTTCTTCCAAAATATGACTGCTTCTTTACCAAGTGCAAAAGCAACTCATTTTGACCATAGTAAACAGCTTGGACCTACTTTTTTTGGCTCACTGTTTTAGTGAGACAAGTGGAGTGAAGATGACACACCATTTCCAAATGTATTCATAATTGGTAGACCATACTTCTAACTTGAAGTTTTGTTGCCATTAAACTATGACCAGAATCGCTATAATTACAGAGGTAAATTCTTTATATTTACTATATTTGAAATTACCATATAATACCAAAATAAAATTATGATTATGTGAAGAGTCTGTAATATTAAGAAGATGACTTTGAAATTATTGCTTATCTAAATGAAATTTTCCATTTTATAATCTTGTATAAGCTTCCGTTGTCATTTCCTATTTAAAATCTATTGGAAGGCACTCTTATTTTCCCTTAAGTGTGAAGTCAAATGTGGAACAAATTCATCCCAAAGGAACTGATTCTATATTCCACTGAAGACCAGGTGGCTTCCATGTGGCATTTTGCCTCTTGCATATTGTTCATCTCCTACAACAAATGGGGGTATGCTCTTTAGTAAACTAATTCAACTCAATTAGAGACATTGTCTTCAAGGGATAACATCATAGAGACTAGAATCAGAATCATACTTTTGGGAAAATTGGGCCCAGGTTTTTTGTTTTGTTTTGTTTTGTTTTAAGATTTTATTTATTTATTTGACAGACAGAGACCACAAGTAGGCAGAGAGGCAGAGGGCGGGGGGGGTGGGGGAAGCAGGCTCCCTGCTGAACAGAGAGCGTGATGCAGAGCTCGATCCCAGGACCCTGAGATCATGGCCTGAGCCAAAGGCAGAGGCTTAACCCACTGAGCTACCCAGGCGCCCCTGGGCCCAGGTTTTGATGGCTTCTTTCCTCAATCTTATAAAACCTATTTGAACTCTACTGGATGCCAGACTGCTTAAAAATATTTGGTCCCTTGTAATTTTAACCTTCCAGTATTCAATGCACCTGATTCATGTAATATCCTATAGTATTTTTGTCAAAGGAAGACTCTCAAAGTGTGTTTCTTGGGAGACACTTTTCAATTGGTTGCTTACATTTCTGCATTTATTATTTGTTCTAGACCATCCTTTGAAGATGGTTGTATTGAATAGACTTGGAGGACAGAAATAGTATCTTTTTTTTTTAACTTAACCTGTTGTGTTTGCAAATATTATCTGCCTCTGTTTTGATTCTTCTTGTGGGAACTGAGGCTCAGAACTGATATATAACTCCCACCCCTACACACACACACACACACACACACACACACAAACACAGAAACACACACACACACAAATACTGTTAATATTCTGGCTACCTCTAATGCTGTGAATAATAAACTATATTATTTCTGAACCATGAGTCTGCGTCTTCTATCAACACCCAAGAAACCACGGCAGACTCATACACCAGCTTTCAAATAAGGGAAAATAATCTCAGATGCTTTATATTTTTTGATAGTGTTACCTACTTCTGAACATATGACTGAGCACATATAAAGCTGGAGCCATGACCATTTAGAGCTTCTTCTGTGGAAGAACTATGCATTCACTAGTAAACAAAAGTAGTTTTATCTTTTTTTTTTTTCCTCCTGGACACCATTTCCTCTCTCACACTGTTGCTCAAATTGGATGGAGTCTAAGGTCCTTTGAGGAAATTTTTGTTTAATGACTCAAAATAAAATAGGAAGAGTCTAAAGTGCTAAAATTAATTCTAGATAAAAGGTATAAGTCATGCCAGAAAGGATAGTAATTTTATCTAACAACTGCCTGTTCACCCCTTATTTGTTCATTAACTAATCTCCAAATTCCTGACTAAATCCCTTTTGTAAGCCAGAATGTGAGCTAAAAACTGGGATTTTAAAAAAATTTTCATTTGAAATCCAGTTAGTTCACATATATGGTTGTATTAGTTTCATGTGTACAATATAACATATAGCACTCGGTGCTCATCATGACAAGTGCTCTAATTAACCACCATCACTTATTTAATCCATCACTCCTTTCAGATCCCCTCAAGTAACCATCAGTTTGTTCTCCGTTATGAAATGTCTGTTTCTAGCTTTGTTTCTCTTTCTATGTGTTATTATTTTCCCCTTTGCTTGTTTGTTTTGTTACTTTTATTCCATATATGAGTAAAGGTATTTGTCTTTCTCTGACTGACTTATTTCACTTTTAGCATTATACTGTCTAGTTCCAGCCATGTTATTGCAAATGGCAAGATTTCAGTCTTTTTTATGGCAGAATAATATTCCATTGTATATACATACCACTTATTCTTTATTTATTCATCAATTGATGGATACTTCGCTCTTTCCATATCTTAGCTTTACAAATAATGCTGCTATAAACATAGGGGTGCTAGCATCCCTTTGAATAAGTTTTCTTAAATTCATTGGGTAAATACACACCAACAGGATTGTTGGATCACAAAGGACTTCTATTTTTAAATTTTATGGAAATTCCATACTGTTTTCAAATATGGCTGTATCAGTTTGCATCACCACCAACAGTTCACAATTGTTACTTTTTCTTTTTTTTAAGATTTTATTCATTTGACAGAGAGAGATTACAAGTAGAGAGAGAGAGGAGGGAGCAGGCTCCATGCCTGGCAGAGAGCCCAATGTGGGACTTGATCCCAGGACCCTGAGATCATGACCTGAGCTGAAGGCAGAGGCTTAACCCACTGAACCACCCAGGCAGCCCCCACAAGTGTTACTTTTTCACATCCTCTCCAACCCCTTTTGTTTCTTGTAGTGTTGATGTTAGCCATTCTGACAGGTGTAAGGTGGTATCTCTTTCTAGTTTTGCTTTGCAATTTCCTGATGATACATAATGATGGACATCTTTTCATGTATCTACTGAACATTTGAATGTGTTCTTTGGGGAAACACTTGTTCATGTCTTCTATCCATGTTTTTATTGGATTATTTGTTTTTGGATGTTGACTAAAAACTGGATATTAAGTAACACACAAGACAGGTTTCCTTGAGCTTAAATTTTATTTGCATGAGTATCATTAACAGGAAAAAATATGCATATGTGTATGTACAAGTGTGTTTATGTATACATCTATCTATCTATCCTCTATCCCCTGTCTTCTAATTGTGGTAAATCCTGTAAGGTGGGGAATGGGATAGTCTGAAGAAATATGCTGCTGGATATGTTGGGTAAGCAGATTTAATTGCACTCAGATGCATTGGATATAAGTGAATCACTCAAATGAGTTATTTAATATTATAGAGAAACAAATTAAAATTTTATGTAGTTGAAAATAATAGGTAGTTAAAATAATTTTTGTTGTTTGTTGTTTTTGTGTCTCTTTTGTTTATATATACTATGGTGTGAATGTTTATGTCTCCCAAAATCATATTACAAAATCTAACTGTGGAAGTGATAGTATTAAAACATAGGGGCCTTTGGGAGGTGATTAGGTTATAAGTGGGATTACAGTCCTTTTAAAGGAGACCCCAGAGAGTTCTCTTGATTCATTCATCATGTACGTTTACAGTGAGAAGATAGCCATCTATGAGGAAGTGGGCTCTCCCTGGATCTGCCCATTCCTTAATCTTGAACTTCTCAGTTCTAGAACTGTGAGAAATAAATTCCTGTTCTTTATAAGCTATTCAGTCTATATCATGTCCGTTATAGCAGCCTGCATGCAGAAGGACACTATGACCTAAAACGAGAGCAATAAATATAAAGTTTCAGTAAAGTCAGTTGGTACAATGTTTTTTTACTTAGAGAAGACATGCTGCTTCATGTTAAACCTTGATATTGTATATGTTTCTTGAAGGGCCACTTCTTACTCCTTTGTGTGTTTTCCACAAAGTCCAGGATGATGCCTTACATAAAGGTAATATTTTATAAATACTGTTGGAAATATATACTTCTCTAAAATCTTATTTTGCCTACAGATTACTTGGATCCACTTTGCCTTGTGTAGAATATTTGAAATATATTAAGAACAGAATGTCTCTCTAAATAACATTTAGAATCATCATTAAAAGATTGGTAGCAGACTGAAGGAAAAGTCCAAGAAGCTGGCAGAAGCAAAGGACCAAATTTTTGACCTGGCAGAAAAGGATTGGTAAATAAGGAAACAAATCCAAAGAAAGAAGGAAGAATGATGAAACATGACAATGAGCTTAGGAAAGTCATTGACTCCAAGGAATAGAAAGAGGTGCTTATTGTAGGAGAAGTAGGAGTGAGAGAAAAAAAAGAGGGCTGAACATGGATTTGAGAATTCAGAGCTAAAACTGTCCCTCATCTGGGAGCAGAAACAGAGATCCAGATTCAGAGGCAAGGAGGACTCACATCACCATCCACAGAAGCATAGAACAACAAGACATAGTTTCATTCCCTCTGCAAAAGCTATCAATGGAGGAATTCTCTTTACCTAAATATGCGTGGGAGTGTAGTTTGTACATAGCCAAGTCACTTACCTCAAGAGGACAAACTATACCAGCTCTCGAAGCAGGCCAGATAGCTCAAGCAACACCAGCCCAAGCCAAAATCCATTTCCCGTGCATTTGTGAACAATGACAGAGCAGTGGTTCACGTCTAGAACTAGGACGTATTCAGAAGTCAAAGATTGTGTCATGGATTGTGCCTATCAGTTCAGAGGCGGCCTTCAGCTCAACTCATGATCCCAGGGTCTTGGCATCGACTCTGTTCTCAGGTTCCCTGCTCAGGGGTAAGTCAGCTTTTCCCTCTCCAGCTCTACACCCTGATTGTGATCTCTCTGTCTCTCTGTCAAATATGTGCATGTGCATTGTTTGACAAAAAGACAAAAACATAACCGGGCTACAAGGATTGACTGTGGCCAGAGGATGTTTTCTTTAATTTGGACCTAGATCTCTATGGAAGGCAGCCAGGTTCAGAGAACCTCCCACCATCCTCAAATGCCAGACCTTTGCTCAGAGCTCCAATGTTCATTCTCCAGTTCCTTGTCTTCCTGAATATCCTCACCAACCTGTAGCATACGCTGTCTGTGGCTCTCTAATGGACCTTTGTTGTCCCACTGTTCATCTTCTGCTTCCTCCATTAGAACACGCCCATCTTCCACAAGAGGCACTGTTTGCTTATCCCATGAAACCATTTGGGGGATGTTCATGAGAGGGTGAAGGCAGGCTTGTGCTGTCACATCTACATGTACTCCTCCAGAGGGTATCTGCAGGACCCTGTGGGAATGCTCCAGGTTCTTTGACATTTGAATCCTCTTCAATGCGTCCTTTTGAAGATACAAGTTGTCTTCCTGAAACGGGCACGGAAGTCTTTCAGATGGCTTCACTTGGGCTATGGGTCTTTTCCAACATGCTCCATGCTTGCTCCTGTGGACTCCAAGTACATGAGTCCATTCTGGACCTAAGGTTCTAGGATGTAGAATCTGCCTTTGGTACATCGTCAGTTTTGAAGATTTGGAAGACATTTTGGCTCGATTTCTAGAGACGCTACAAGTACTCGTTATAAGGGCTGCTAGGCCAGAGGGAGTCATTTTGTGTTTCAGCAGTAAACTTATATTGAACCCATGCAGTAAACTAAATTGACCCTACTCCTCCCAGAGGAGCTTACTCTCAAAGCCTAGATACAAGGGTGAATCAGGCCAGGAGAAGACATCCCATTAGAGGGGCACGCATATATCTACTAGGGTAAATTGAGATCCAATTGTCCACCCATGTGTTACCTAGCATTTTTGTTTATGTGGTGTAGCAGACTTAGCACGACTGTGCAGTTTTTTTCTGTATTGTTATCTCATTGGCCACGTCTGTATAGCCTGGCTAAACTACCGCTATAAATGTTAGTCTGTGAGGCTGGGAGTGGTCGCCTCTTTGCAAGAGAAGGCCCTGACCGGTCAATATGATTCTCGATGCTTTGTGCAAAATTAACGTTTGCTTGAACTTCACTTTGTATCAGTCTCGCTCCTTTGAATAAGGACCCTATCTTTGGAGGGCCACCCGAATTCAAATGATGAGAACTGAAACAGCATTGGAATTTTTGGAAAAGCCTCTGGAGGTAAGATCATGGGATCCTGCATGGAGCTGCAGGGTATGGCCCACTGGTAGAAGTTGGCAGCAGCCATGCTCCCCAGAGCTGGTGTGGATGCGGAGATGCCCCATCCTCTGCTGGTAGATCGTATGGGGGTTCAAGTCCCCCTGGGTGGTCAGGGGGTTCGAGTCCCCCTAGATGGTCAGGGGGCTCGAGTTCCCCTTTGCGGTTAGAGGGGGTTCAAATACCCCTAGGTAAACTCCAGGGGGTTCGAGTCCCCCTGGATAGTCAGGGGGGTTCGAGTACCCCTAGACATTCAGGGGGTTCAAGTCCCCCTGGGCGGTTTGGGGGTTCGAGTCCTCCTAGGCGATCAGGGGATAAAGAAAGCCCCCACCAGTGGCAGGTTATGGGTAAGAATCGTTTGGCCTACGGTTGTCTTTGCCTGGTCCTTTTGTTGTCTGTTGTATTGTTTGTTATGATTGAAGGAGTGGGGCAAGCAGAGAGTAAAGGGACTCTGACTTTCATCTCTCTGTTCTTCATAATAGATGTGAGGCTTCTCACTCACTCATTTCGTGTGTTAAGGGCTATGACTGTAGCCAACTGGGGTTAGTCTAAGAATGAGTTAAGGTGCCCATGCTGATGCTCATTGGAGCTGAGCATGGAATATGAGTGCCTAATGGACCACTTTTGGTAAGCAGAACTGGCACTGTGGGATGAACCGACCTTGAGCCAAAGACTTTAAAAAATATTCCCCAGCAGCTGCCGAAACCCCCTTTGTTTTGGGGAATTCTTTGCCTTCTCTGGCCTGATGTGGACTGCCTAGCCCCTCCCCCTTGTTGGCGGGAGAGCATGGCATCTGAAGTGGAGATAGTTATTTGTCTGTCTCAAGGTTTTAATGGGCAATTGTTAAAGTGGCTTCCAAAGTCTTTGGTAACCTGAAACTGTGAAGGGTTGCTTGAATGACAAATGGAATTAAATTTGTTGGACATGTAGTACTTAACCAAATGAGATATAATGCTAGACCATTAGGTCAAAATCTCATCTTGACCACCACACACGCTATCGCGGACCTTCGTAGACTCCAACTGACTGATGGATGGTGAACACCCGAGTGACAGGGTATCAGGCCCTCCTCCTCAACAAACCAAGAGTGATCTCACAGCCACAAGTGGTGCTAAATCCAGCCACACTGCTCCCAGAGGCACTGGCTGAACATCCACACAACTGTGCGGAGGTCCTAAACCAAGTCACAGGAATAAGACTGGATCTCAGAGACATGCCCTTCCCAGATGCAGACATGACTCTGTTCATGGAAAGAGGTATGTGAGGTATGTGAGGGCTGTGGTAGTTTATCCTGAGCAGGAATTCTGGGCAGCACCCTGCCACATGGAACTTCGGCACAACAAGCAGAACTGATTGAAATCACTAAGGCACTGCAGATGGCTAAAGGTAAAACCACCAACATCAATACGGACCACAGGTATGTCTTTGCTACTCTCCATATACATGGAGCTACTTACAAAGTAAGGAGCCTATTAACAGCAGAAGGAAAAGGAATTAAAACAGAAGAGAAATATTGGGACCCAAAAGAGGTGGCTGTTATGCATGTCTTGTGACACCAAAAGGGGACTGATCTGATTTCAAAAGGAAACCAATTATCAGATCGAGATTTAAAGCAAGCAGCCTGAGAAACAATGCAAGAGCTGGTTACACACCTGGATCTATCCCTACCAAATAAACTGGAGTATTCAGAGGAAGATTTAAAGTATTTACAAAAATGGCTAAATTATATTATAAAGGAGACTGGGCTAAGACTAAAAGAGGAAATTTAATTCTTCTTCGAAGACTAGGCAAGAAATTAGTAGACCAGATACATCAGGGTACTCACCTGGGGTCACTCAAACTCAAGGAACTTCCAGGCTTCTAAATTACGGTGTATGGTTCAGGATATAGTTGATAGATGTGCTCAGTGCCAGGCAGTTAATGTGGGAGGAACTAGAATTGGAAGAGGGAAAAGAGAAAGAGGTAGGGTACCAGGAATTTATTGGAAAATAGATATTACAGAAATAAAACCCGGAAAATATGGGGACAAGTATATGTTAGTTTTTGTAGATACCATTTCAGGCCAGGTTGAGGCTTTTTCCGAGAAACATGAGACGGCAGGAGTGATAGCCAGAAAGCTACAAGAAAAATAATTCCTAGGTCTGGGCTGCCTCTCACGGTTGAGTCAGACAATGGCCTTGCATTTTGAGTTCAGTCTCACAGGAATTGGCCAAGGCCCTGGGCACAAATTGGAAACTACATTGTGCCTATCAGACCTAGAGTTCTGGGCATGTAGAGAGAATGAACCGGACTCTTAAAGAGACCTTGACAAAACTAACCCTGGAGACGGGCAGTGGATGGGTGGATCTGCTTTCTTTCACCCTACTCAGGGCAAGATGTACACACTATTTAAACAGGGTGACCCCATTTGAAATGTTTGGGAGAACCCCTGCTCCCGCTCTGTTTTCGGCTACAAAAGGTTGCCCTAGCAGAAATGACTGATCAGTCTGTACTCCAGTCACTGCAGGCATTACAGTCTGTATTAAAAAAAAAAAAATGCAGGGATCCAGACTGCCCACACTGGTATGGAGACGGAGGTGGAACCACTTCCTTTCCAACCCAATCACTTGGTTTGGATATGACATTATCAAGTGGGAAGCTGGGAGCCTCGCTGGATGGGATCTTTTACTGTTACCCTGACCACACCACAGCAGTAAAAGGAGAACGCATCAGGGCCTGGATTCACGCATGTCACATCAAACGAGCCAAGGATGAAGATGACCCCAAAAGGTGGAAGCCACAGCCAAAGATCCCGTTCACTGTGGACTAAATCTAAGACTGAAAAGACTATGAGTTTGTTGTTGCTCCTATTTTTACCTGTTTATGTAAAGTATAGGTAGTTAATTAGATAAAGGAAATTAGAAAAAAAATGGAAAGGGTTCTATGAAGCGGTAAATGGGTAAGTCATCAGCCGACTGTGCACTAGTGTCATGTACAAAAGAAAATGAGAGCGATAAAAATGTTAGAATTACATGCTCAATAAACCCTTTATAACCAGAGAATGTAGAACTGGATGAAAAGTCAAGGATTGGACTAATCTCCAAAGAATAGGGAGGAATGTAAGAGCCTGGGTGGCCAGAGGGAATCATTTTGTGTTTATGCAGTATACATAGATTGACCTCATGCAGTAAATTTAGATTGATACTGCCCCTTCCAAAGGTATTTACTCTCAAAGCCTAGATATAAGGGCAGGTCAGGGCAGATGAAGATATCCAGTCAGTGGGGAGCTTATATCTACTAGGTAAATTGAGATTCAATTGTCCATCCGTGTGTTACTAGCAGTTTTTTTCTATGTCTGGCAGACCTAGCACCACTGTGCAGTTTTCTCTGTGTATTGTAATCTCAAGGCCACCTGTGTATAGCCCAGCTAAACTACATCTATACATGTTAGTCTGTGATGCTGGAGGGGGTCGAATTTGGAAGAGAAGGCCCTGACCAGTCAGTATGATTCTCGATGTTTGGAATGAAATTAAGCTTTGCTTGACCTTCGCTTTGTATCAGTCTTGCTCCTTTGATTAAAAACCCTAACACTTGTGTCTGCACTGTGGAAGACTCCAGACATGTCTATGTCATGATTGGGGGTGTTCCCTTTGAGCTTTCCTTGGGTGGCCCTTCTCCTGTTCAGAAGATTGGTGAATGGGTGGGAGGGCCTAACCCTTGTGCAGGGCTCAGATTCCCTCCCCTGAGGTTTGCTTGAGGCCTGATTGTTACTTGACCTTTCCTGGCTAAGATGGAATGGTGGATTCTTGCCTTTCTCCGAAATCCAGAGGGCTGGTGCTGACAGTCAGGACCAAACACTACGAATCGGGCCATGGAGATGGTGATACCGACTCGCTTCACAAATTGCCTTGGTGAGAGACCCAGGCGGCTCCAGCGGTTTGGGATGGCTAGGGGTCCTATTGGCATACCCATGAATACTCCAACCAAGTGTAGTGATCAGGCATGGGTTTATGAGGATTGGTTGCTATGACCTCAAAGCGTTGTGACATCACAGATGCTGGCTTCACTGAAGCAGCTGTCCCTCTCCCATGACCTTTGTATCCTATGGATTTAGGTAGGAAGCCCCGGGAAGGATAGAACAAGAGCCCTCTGAGCCTGATCAGGAACTCAGGTTGTCTTGTGGGTTAATGTCCCATTTCCCCTTTCTAGATAAATAGGAAAAAAATGATGTTCATTATACCTTCCTTTAGGCCAACAATTCTCCAGAGACAGCAAGGTGTCCTATTTCCACTACAATTTCTAGATCTCAAGAAACAGTGAGGCATCTTGGGTACCAACAGCTCTCCATGGGGTTTGTCATCCTGTGGGTGAGCAAGTCCATTGTCAGTGTCTTTTCCCAACGGGTCAGTGATGACTAACGGACAGAAAGTCCCTTTTTGAGGAAAAAGGTGAGGGCATGGATATATGCTGCTGCCTTTGTCCTCATCTCCTAGAGTTCTGAAACACAAGGTTAAGGGATTAGGGCTCTGTCTACCTGGTTTTCCCTTAACTTTGCAAAGTCTTCGAGGAAAGTGACGTTCTGATCAGAGCTAACTCTTCAGGAAGAGGCCTGGACCGCACCTGTTGTCATCATTAGTTAACTGTACTTGTAATGGAATGGGTATAGACATGTTGACCAAGTCTCTTTAGTCAAAAGGAAAGGGATGGCCTATATCGACGGCTTGCAAAGCCAACTTGAGCAGAACTGTGGACTGAGCCTCAAGGTCCTTGCAGACTAGTGATGAAGAAGGTGTGGTCCATCTTGGTAACAGAGTATTCCTCAGCCATCGGGGAGGATAAACCCCTGGACCTTACATTGACATGAACTTCCCATGTCTGGGTGATGGGAAATGGAAAAGACAGGCAGAACAATGGAAATATCATATAGCTTTCCACAATATGTTCCTCAGGAGGAATACCTTGGCTCTTAGTAAAGGAAAGGAAAATTGAAAGGGAAGAATGCAGAGAAGGAGACCCACCAAGAGTGACTCAGGACTCTGAGAACCAAGCTTGAGTGTTACAGAGAAGAGACACATGCAGGGAATAAGTGAAATGCTTAATGGGTGTTCAGGAGCTGTGGCATATATTAGGAAAAGCACTAGGTCGCATATGAAACTAAAAGATCCGTGAATACTGTGTCAAAAAAAAATGACAAAAAAATTCCAAGAAGAATTCTAAGATTTTCAACAAAAAAATTCAGAGAAAAACAATGTGACCCTTTCAAAACCTAAAGAAGGCACAGGGAGAAAAGGAAAGAATTATAATTTTTATTATCTTTCCTTATTGAAATGGCATGGGATTTGTTTCCTAAAATGTCCTTATCTGAATTGGGTCTTTATCCTTGTAAATTAGAGTCTACCCACCTCTTCCATTTCTGAAATTGATGAGAGGACATGACATTGCCTTCTCTAAATACCTAGAAGAGTGGCCCAGGAAAATGACTTGGACCTGGCCTTCTGTGTGCTGGCAGGTGTTTGATTACTGCTTCAAACGCTTCAGTCACTACTAGAGAGCTGAGATTTTGTAGGTTTCCTGACCTAATCGTGGGAGTTTCTATGTGTCTGGGAATTTAACCTTTTCTCTCCGGTCTTGGATTTGCTAGCATAAATGTGTGTATGTGCCTCTTAGGTTATTCTTTTTTCCTTTCTACCAGTTGTCATGTGGTTTCATACTTTCAACTGTGAGCTTGTCTCCCTGCTGTATCCCAGTAATGGCTTCTGCAGTTTGTTCATGTTTTCAGAACTGAAGTGTGAGATCTCCGGATTTTTTTTTCTATTGGTTTGTTTGTATTTCCTTTATTTTGATAATCATATATATGATTTCATTTTTTCTGTTAACTTTGGAGTTAGGCTCTTCTTCTACTTGCTCCTTCAGGCGTCCAGTTAGGTTCCTTTTTTTTTTTTTTTCGTTTTTTTTAAATTTTGGAAATGCATGCGTTTAACCCTTTATGGTTTCCCAATAAAATGTTTTTGCATCACCCCATAAGTTTCTTGACATTCCTTTGTTCATGGCTATTTCTGCATTTCCTTTGGATTTTCTTTGTTGATTCATTGCTAGGTCGTGAGTGTGTTGTGTTTTCCAACCTTTAGGGTATGGCTGTATTTCCAATTTGAAAGTGATATCTTCCCGTTTTCATACCTTCATGATCATAAGAGCCCAGGATAGGTTTTGACTTCTCTTCCATGAATTACGACTGGATTTGGACTCAAGCTCATGACCTGC